>NC_072782.1:25997815-26297815 GCF_022539595.1 Amphiprion ocellaris | reverse complement strand
CAGAGATATGAGGATGATGGAGTCTCAGAGGTGCAGTGGAGATCTGTGATAATAGAGGAGCTTTGTCCATCTGCTGGAGGAAGGGCCGAGTCACCAAAAAAGAAAAAAAAAAAAAAAAAAAGGCCCATGCCCAGGAAGCAGCAGGCGTATGCAAAACACACCGAGTCAAAGAAGAGGATGAATGGAAACATGAGGATTGGAAAGGAGACATCCCTCATTTTTCACACAGGGCTTTGGCTTTGTGATAAATCTCCATCCAGTTTGCAACAATCCATCTTTCTAATGGTACCACTCTCTTATCCAAACTGCTATGTAAATATCATCCGTTATAGCCTATAGGCAGGAGGGCCAACGGAGTGTGTGTGTGTGTGTGTGTGCATGTACATATATGTGTTAGAGGAAGTGTTTGTTTGCACAATAAAGCAGAGCAGTAAAGCAGAGCAAATGGTTTCATAAAGGCCAGCGTGGTTCAAATAGTTTCCGCCCAATTTGCTTTATAGGCTCAGATGATACACACCGGCGTTATTGTTAATATACAGTAAATCTGAAGTGCCCCGCAGGGGTATGAATCAAAAGAAAAGAACATTTTCAGAGTGTATTTCCATTTGTCCGTTGGTCTCTCAGACGGGGCCTCTGCGGTCCACTTCACATCACTGTTGCTAATCAGCGAGTGACTGAATGCTAATTGTAAACATGGTGGGTGTTGTTGTCACGGTGATGGTTGCGGGAGCCGGAGCAATCCTCTCCAGGCGTGACTGCCTATGTGGTAACCTCAATTTAAACACGCCACAACTGCCAGCGTGAACTCCCTGATCTCATCACGGCAAACAACAAGAACCGAGTCCACCACAGCGCTTTCTGGATTTCACATTCCAGTTACCAGATATTACCGCGGGCTGATTTTAATAAGCTTTCAGTTCTTAATGCAGCAATAAGATGTACGGCAAACCCAGAGCAAAGTTAATTACGAGTAAAGAAACACAAAAACAAGAGAGAAGTTTCACAGCAGCAAGTAACGGTGTCATCACAAAACAAGAATAATAAAAAAATCCAGCCGCTGCTAATGACCTCAGCTGCAGAGGGGGGTTTTCCCACAGCGAGGAAGCACAGTGAAAACTTTTTACAGGCCGAACCCTCGTATACCAGCCACATTTGAATCTGTAAAATGAGTCACAGGCCCAGACATGAAATCATTTGCGAGGCTTTCCTCTGCTGTTTGGTCGACTGAGAGTTACACAGAGAGGGGAAAGACCTCCCTGCCCTATAAATAAACAGCTCTGTCCTGACTTCCTCTGCATCCCAGCAGCAGCAGCAGCATTACAAAGGCAAGTCTGCAGCGCTGAAACTCACAACCGACCTGTAAAACTTACATAACGAAGGGGTCAGGCTCGGTTAATCATGACTGCAAAGCAAGATCGGAGAGGAAAGAACAAGTCAGGTTTGACTGCTGGTAACAAGTAATACAACCAATCTGTCCTCACCTCTAATAAAACGCTTGTAAAGGCCCAAGACCTCGGTGCTACGGCTTTAAACAAGTTCTATAAACTTCTGACATATGAGGTCAAAAAAGCAGGCGAAGCATTACACGTTAGGACCAAGTTTTTCCTGTGCTAGAGGTTGATATGTATCACTATTAGGGGTCAACTGATATAGTTTTTTCAAGGCAGATATTAATATATATCATTAGCAATCAAGGAGACCAAAACTGACATTCAAAAGTGACATATATTTGCAGCAACAGTGAACATTTTGGGGTCAAAATTTCAAATAACTCAAACTCTAACACATAGCATCACTTGAAAAGCCTTTGTTTAGTTACGTTTAACATTTATTTAAATAATAAAGAACTTTTAACCTGTATATTTCAAAGTTGATGGGCTAATAGTCATGATGTGTCATCAGATTATACTGCCGGCAAAGTATTGCCCAAAACCACTAAATGACCACATATGTATGCCACAAATGCTGTACCAGAGCCAATGTAGTGCATCTATTATTTAATCAGAAATCTGTTTTTTGTTTTTTTTGTTTTTTTAAAGCACCATTATTGACAAAACGCTGAATATCAAATCCACTGGGTCAGCTGACACATATTCAGCACAGGAGCAAAACGCATGGCATAATACTTTGGGCTAATCAGTTTTTGGTTTGGACTGAACAATCGATTCAAACTCAAAGATATTTGGTTTTAAAATGGAGAAAATTTGAAGAACCTCAATTCAGGATTGCATCACTTGGCTTTGATTCTTGAAATACATGTCCCAAATCAGCAATCAACCATCAGAATAGTTGCCAATCAATTTAGGTCGATCAGTTATTGATGTATCACTGGTTCCTTCAACCTCAATGCAGCTTACAAAAGCAGTTGTGAGAAAAAGCAAAAGAGATACTGCTGAGAATTAAGATAGTTTTTGAAAAATCAAATATGAAAGAGTCAATAAATGGTATTATTGACTATACTATTTAGATTTACTATGTAATAAATTACAAAAAAACAACAGATCTGTTTTTTTTCCACTTTGCGTCTGCTTTAATCTGCTCATTCCAGCTTTGAAAATGAAAACTACTCCCAACTTTTTAACCAGATGAAACATCAAGGTCATGTTCGTCGCCATTTCTTATCTAATCCGGCTATGCTTGTCCCAGAGTTACATCACGACTTCCTCCCGGTGGGGTCAGCAGCCCCTTTGGTCACTCGGGGAGGAGGGTCGTCCCTCCCAGATTCCAAACCCGCGGCTCGGCACGTCAACCTCCACGACCCCCTACCAAACCGGAAACTGGCCCCCAGCCCCGCCCCGCCTCCCTGTTCCTGATTATTTCAGCATTACATTAGAGGCCCAGCCATTAGATACACAAGCTTGTTTTCCCTCCACATCCATTAGAGGCCTGCAGCAGCAGAGAGGGGGGAGCACTAACTGCTCACAGCATTAACTCAGAGCAGTCACTCTGCTACACGGAAAGAGAATCACAGTAGGAACTCTGGTAAGTAGAATAAAGAGGGCTGCTTGATAGAAACGAAGGGATCCCAGGCATTTATCTGAGAGGATGTGACTCCAATCATCACCTGCAGTGAGGCTACACTGAATAAGGAGCAGTAATGTATGGTTCAAGTTCCCATTCCGATTACTCAGATTAGTTTCTGGGAGGCTATGAGCATCAAAAAGCAAGTGTGTGTTTATTTTTCTTTTATATTTATTGGATAATTATAGCTTCTTGTAACTAAATTACTGCTTAGTCTATATAAATACCCAAAAATAATGTTCAGAATGTTTATTTTGTCTAACCAACAGTCCACAACCCAAAATAATCAATTTATAGTGACATCAGCAGCTAAGTCTTACACTTACAAAGCTATAAATAGTTGAAGTTTGGGGTTTTGACTTGATGAATGACTCGCACACTTAATCGGTTAACAAATCGACCTTTCCTGTCATCGATCATCCGATCATTTCTGCACTGTTACATGACAAACCACTCATTTCCCAGAATCCCATCAGCAAGACGACATCATTACAAGGCACCGCATCGAGCCAAGAACTGCCAAAATTATGTTTTTACTTTTTAAAAAGAATGTATTTCCTTTCCGCACTGGACGTTTACTGACAGCACTGGCTAAGTTTCTGTGGTCAATGACCGCAAACAGACGTTATGCAAACCGGTGATTTATTTTTGGATGTGATACAGCAAGAATATTTTAACACTCGGACATTCCCTGGGAAGATAAATAGCACTTTTTACAAGGCTGAAGAAAACATCCGGTTGTCACAGTTAAGGCTGATAACATCTTTGATAACCACACAACTGCTGCAGATGCAAAACTTGTGTCATGAGATGGACTATCTGGAGAAGTTGGAACCTGATTTCCAAGTGGAAGTCAGTATAAATTCCGCAGAAGCACGACAGAAATCAGCAAAAACTCTGACACTTCTCGCCCCTTTAACAAAACACTATATTAGATTTTTACTGTATATATTCCCAGCTACTTGCGCTGAGTCATCATCCACATTTAAATTATTCATTAAACCCCCGGACGGATCCGCCCGCTTAAAGCCCTCTGATCAATTTCCGCATCCAACGGCGTCGTGATCGGCTCGCTCGCCTTCCCTCCTTTCGACCAGCAGTAAACCAATCACTGTGTTAGCTTTGGGCCTGGAAACTATCCATCACAATGTGGCGACATACACAGATGGCTGTGAGAAGACTTGCTGGTAGATATGACTCGGCGTACTGTTGAGAGAGGACTTATGATAAGGAATGTCTGAGATGTGGTTTTTCAAAGCACCTAAGCAAGTATTTATGCCTTTTATTTAAGCTGCAGCAAATGGGTTTGTTTACTGAAGAACCTCTCAAACAGAAGGTAAACTGGCAGGCAAGGGGTTAAAATTTAACCGCTACTAGGGTCAGGATTTACAGATGGCACGCGTGCATGAATTTGCATGTGTGCACAGCTCTCTATGTGCATGGGTGAGCACAGCGCAACTCTTCCCCTCCCACATCAATGTGTGTGCGCTCGTTGTCCTGTCAGTCCACGGCGTTAATCTAATTGGAGCGTCGCCGTTGCTGTACGTGCCCCGCAACGAATGGCAAACACACGACACATCAGGGCGATGTCCCGAGGAGGAAGCAAAAAGCCAACAGATGGCTTTAATATTCAGCAAATGAACGGCCAGATCTTTCACACGAGCACACTCCGGATGGGCCAAATGAGATAGAAATGCAAACTAGACAACCGGCCTACGCTCTCTGATTCGCTAAGAGGCTGCAGTTTGGTTTAAACTAAGTACAGAACAGACCAAAACCAGCCATCCGTCACTCTGTCACATGCCAGGTGCTTTTTTTTAAAGAGTTTCAAGTGTTCTGCAACTTCTATTTGCTCCTTCCATGACTGCATCTGCTACAGTGGCTGCTCAACCGCTCAGCACAGACAGCTAGAACTGTGCACATATTGTAAATCTGCAATACCATAAACTCCTGCTGTAAGCGTTTAAAATTTAATGATCTTATTTTGAGCACAGCTAGAGTTCGAAACAGAATTATTTGTTGAAAGGACAACAGGGAAATCAGCATCTGAATGTGTGTTGTGGGCTTATTAAGCGAGCACACAGTCAGCTTTGATTAATACCACCGATAATAAACTCGCAAAGTCAAGAGATGGTTTGTGGTTCACTTCACACATTTATCACTGCAAGTCATTCAGTTAAAGTGCATATTAAAAACAATCATTATGGCTGTGGATCTTGAAAACACTGTGCTCAGCGATAAGGCCTAAAACACACCCTGCTTTATTACTTATTTTCTTCCAAATTGCATCATTATGCTGTACTTAAAAAAAGTCTTAAAAATAGAGATTGAAACCATGAACTCATTAGGAAAAAGTTCACAGAGGTAGCAGATAAAGCAAAAAATAGCTTCTTTTTTGAAGCAGAAGAGTCGTACCCTACTGGCCATTAAAAAGAATGCAGATATTTAATATTTACATCAGCAATGACTTCATTTTTCTGACCTGTTTGGTACTTCCCTGTCTCATAAGTTAAATGGTTGAACTTTACATAATTGTTAGCCATGACAGAGTTCAAATTATACATGAATACGGGAATAAAAATATTCCAAAAAGAGGAAACCTATAGCTTCCACTTTGCATCCCGTCAGTGATCAGTTTTCTCTGCAAAATGTGGAAATCAATTTAACATTTAAAAAACACAAGCAGCACTTCCACACAGAACATATGGTCTCATAAATCCACTCATATCAAGAACTGAACATGAATCATTAACTAACAGTCAGTCATCAATCATTCAAGCATTATGGCATCTGCTGGAGCTGTACTGTCACTCTTCCTTTGGTGTTACATTTGGCAGATGCACAAAGCGTGCCTTCATTCGACATTTTTTTTCTCCTCAAAGATGCATGTCTGTGACACCTTCTGTTCGCTCTGCCACTTCTCTGTGACAGACGGCTTCTCGCCCCAACTTTGAGATACAAATTGGTTATTCAACATGGTAAGAGGCATAAGTCTTCTGAAACCTTGAGTGTGAGAGAAGAGGGTGAATAAATCAGTTTTTTTCTGAGAGATCACCACAGATTTTGGCAATTTATAAAGTCAACAAATCAAAAACAAGCTCTCCCTGGTAGTTGTTAAAAAGCAATGCATCACTTTAACTTATTAGGTCTGTGCGTAAGCTTAATTTAGTTAACCCACTGAAGCCCAAAACCTGCCAGCAGGTTTGAAAAGCATGTTATTTTTTTTTAATCCCCCAAATGACTTAATTTATTCAAGCCACAAACTATAAAAGCAGGAAGAATCGTCCAATTTTATAAAATTTCTGATGCTTCTTGAACTTGAACGTCCTGTTTCCTCTGGAAAATTAACCAAATCTAAGCTAGTACACAAAATTTCATCAAAATAAATTGATTCTAAATGA
This sequence comes from Amphiprion ocellaris, assembly GCF_022539595.1. Classification (NCBI taxonomy): domain Eukaryota; kingdom Metazoa; phylum Chordata; class Actinopteri; family Pomacentridae; genus Amphiprion; species Amphiprion ocellaris. The sequence continues at coordinate 26,291,393 of NC_072782.1, read as the reverse complement.
TTTATTTTCAAAAGTAGCCAAAAAAAACCCAAACAGTTTGCACCAGTTTCTGTATTTGTTCCGTATTTGTTATACGGAAACAGCTTTAAAATGTAAGTAGTAAAGCATCTATCAAATGCAAAGCCATAATTTTTTTCCCTCAGTGTAGTTAAACCTTTGTAAACTTTTCTCCATGTTGATTCTAGGTTTTAGCAAATTTTGTACACTAAATAATAAAAGAAATTCAACATTTTTGGGTTTGTTTTTATGATTTATAACTTCATTCTACTGCAGAGAAGACATTTTTGAGATTGCTCTCCTTCTAGCCAATGTTGCAGGTCTTTATATTCCAATGAAAAATGAGCCCACAGTGAATAAAAGTGTAACAGGAGAGAGAAAACATAGCAATGGGTTAACATACCATTTTATTTATACCACATTAACACACACCTGACAGCCGATCACAACACATATTTCCCATGGCCATAACATAATCAGCAGCAAACAGTGTCATTTAATTGACAGTCACTCATTGTAAATCCCAAAGCACACATCCGGCCAATAATCCAGAAATCCTGCGCTTGTGAGTAATTATTAATAAAGCTGCAATCTAGGCCGTCTTGAAAAGGCAGCTTTCCTCGCTGCAGACCATTCAATAACAAGTGAGCCTAAGACAGCTGTAATGACAGTTGTGATTGCTGCTACGCAAACCACAAACAGACCTAATGATCCCAGGCAGTTGAATAATTTAGGGAGCAGATGCTGCAGTGGAGAGCAAAGTCACGTTGGAGACAACTTTTCTAGCACTTTTCCAGCTTAATCAACTGTTTGGGGACACAGCTGTGTAAAACAAAGCAGCACCCCTAAAGATGTTAGCTAAAAGTTTTAAGCTGCTTTGCCCTGGAGCTTTGCAATAGAACGTGCTAATAAAACTGCATTAAAACAAAGTAGCCAATTAATCAAGTGCATCGTTAAAAGTCGGTATAAAACAAATGGCAGGGAATCCTACGTTCCTATCACATTATGTTGTCAAGCAAGACATCCTATTGTTTTTCTCATTACTGCGCTCGCGTTTGTCCCGAGGCGTTAGCAACCTGTCATTAAGTAGATGAGAAAATGGAAATGTCTTCTTTTATTCTAGGAGTTTGATTGCACTTCTGAAGTTCTGTGCAGAATCCTGTTTTTGTGTCGGAGCCTCGTGTACTCGGGTTTAATTAGGAGCAAGCGCTTCAAGGTTACAGCAGCTCTAAAGTGTTTGCAATCCGACATTTCTCTAAGTGCGTTTTATCTTTTGTATCAGTACGAGGTGCAAAGCGGGGCAGACAATAGTTTCTGTTGTCTGGTAGCCTTGATGAAAGTACACCTGTCATAAAGAGCTGTGAGGAACTGATGATGTTTTTTGCTCCAGAACAACCTCTACTGCTGCAATTAAAGGACACTTGTTTTGAAGCTTTACTGTTTCTAAAGGTGACTAAACAGATGATAACACTGGTGAAAAGGGTAAAAAGGCGATTGGATCAAGGTAAAACAGGCGGTTAATCATTTCAAGAGTGTTAACAAATAACAGAGATGAAAGATTTAACAAAAAACAGATGATTTTCATGTTAAAACCTGAGTCACTGATTTATTTACTTTCCTTTATCTGTCTGTCAAGTTATGACTTTTACACAGCATTCTGAAAACTGTACATATGAGAACACTTTCAAATGTATTAATATTCTCTCTGATGTTCCTAACCAGAGGTAACGTACATGTACTCAACCTAAATATTTCAGCAGCCTTTCCTTCTGCTGGCCAGTGATGGGAGCCAGGCCTCTTCTAATTAATGGAGGAGGAAGTGCAGACGACAGGTATGTCAGTGGGGGTGCAAAGGCCTGGAGGCCTCTAACATTCAGCTGTCCGGTTTCATGGAGCTCTTGGATGAGGAGGTTCCCCTTGTTGCCCTCAGAACCTTCAACCCCACCTATAGCTCCTCCAGTGATCTCAGAGATAAGGGGTGACAGCCCAAGTCAAACCAAACCTCCTCGGGGACTTCAGCTAACACATTTACAGCATCTCACACGTGCTGACACCTCTGAGCATGTTATTGCTTAAAGAAACACGGACGCTGAATGAGCTACATGACACTTTATGTTCTATTTTCTTTCCCTTGGTGTTCCTTTAAAAGAAAAGCAGATTCTCAAAGAGGGGAAGAATGATTTAAGCGGACTTTATACACTATTTTTTCTGAATCCTTTTTTTGAATATGCTACAGTTTAAAGACACAACATGCCCACGAGTACATGCTGAAGTTCAGCATGTGCAATATTATCATGCTCACCATCTTGGTTTTGCATGTTAGCATTTGCTAATCTGAGGCTGGGAATTCATAATTCTGCAACTGTATTTTTTGACCTGATGGTGGAGCTAAATGAAAAATGCTGGGGCCACCAAATTCACCAAAATGCTTCGCCCTGGAGACATGCACATTTGTGCCAAATTGTGTTCCAATCCATCAAGTAAATATTCATATTTTGCAGAATATTTCAAGTTTTTGAGCTGTCGATACTGCTACAGCTAAATATTACCAAGTCACAAATCACTATGATTGTATATAGGACATCTGATACATGAGAGCTGCGCAAAAATTTAACCAAGAAGTTTAACTATTAAGGTGAAGACTATACAGTATAGTATATTGTTGACTTTTACATGACTAACTCGAATATTAAGAGTAATACCCCACAATATGAAATAAAATACAAATACAAATTTAGATACCTATTTAAACATTGTGATTAAGACTCTACAATATAATTTATGACACAAAATCACCGGTCTAGTTTAAGTATTGAGATTTAAACTAGGGCCCAACCGATATGGATTTTTTTGAGGCCGAAGCCGATTCCAATATTTGGCAGAAAAAATGCCGACAACCAATGTTTCGGCCAATTAATTTAAACGCAATTTAAATGCCAACCTAGCATTTAAACGCTAGGTTGGCATATACAGCGAAGTTATTGCTGACATAAACAGACAGGGAGTAACTTAAGCTAAGTTAGTACAACTTTAGCAATGCAACGTCAATGAAAAGCATGACTGACGCAACGAAGCACGCATCAAGAGTCATGACACATGGCAAAGAGAGTTAAACTGAAACTGGAGACATGTTTAGTCACTGTTAATTTCACAACGTCGTAATGACCTTACCTGTCGGCTCAGCCCACTCCTGTAATGTTACCTGACTGTACCTTTCTCCTGTACGTTACTGAGAAGACAGCGGTGAGGACTGAGGATTGAATGAGTCAGAGCTCCATGTATTGGACAAATGGCGTAAGAACATCATTTTGCACGACTCCGACACTTAACAGCACTCATGTTTTATGAGAAATGAAGAATATATCGGCGTTTAATTGGCAAAACTCCGGCCGATGGCGATTATTTGGGAAAGGGCTATAATTGACCGGCTGATCATTCGGTCGGGCCCTAATTTAAACCTTACAATCTTAAATACAATACAAATGTCTTAACTCACTTAATTATTAAAGATGTCCATGTGGTTCATCCTCTGGGAAACATCACATCAATTTTAATGGAAGTTCTTCCAATAGATTGCACAGATATTTAGTCTGGACCAGATTGCTGCACCGATGACGGTTCCATCCATCAACCCAGTTGTTAGTATGGCTAAAAACAAAGGCTCTTACAAATGAAAGCTTTTACTAGAACTTCCAACATCACTAGTCTCATTTTTCTTGCCAATACTCAACCTGTGAGCAGCGAGCTGGGGAAAAAAAACAAAAAAAAAATGTAGAAACGTGGCTTCAGAACACCACACAGCACCGTTTCAGGGAAATGCAACCACACACATACACACAACAGGATTTCCAGTTGATAATATCATTATTTACATGGCCAAGTGGCTCAGACATGTAAATTAACAAACTATTATGCAAATTAGCTTTTAAGACACACCAGAGCACTGATATGCTCTGCTGTTCCAACGCCATAATTAAATAATAATAAACTAATCAACCTTATTATTAAGAGGACGTTTATGCGTGTCGATTCTCACCACACAACATGTTACAGTGCAATAATCAACTCGCTGACTACTACACACAGCAAAACTATGAGTGACAGCCCAAAGCCCGCAGCAGATTTGCAGTTATCCATCAAACCAGCGCTCGACAATGCTGCGGATTTCTAAAAAAAAAAAAGGTTGCCTCCATGATTACACAAATGGAATTCTGGAGGGAGAAAATACATCAGTTCTGCCAGTCAAACAGCCAATCACCAGTGCCATTCAGCTGTCTGGTTAGAAGTAAGCTCATTTAAGCCAGCGAGCCCTGTAATGATCTCCCAACAGTATCATCACTTGTGCTGACATTTAAAGACAATTAAATACCAAAGAGATGCAATATGTCTGCGCGCTTGTTCTAAAGCCCGGATGCTGTTTGGATTTACTAGGAACACACCTCTAAGGGGGCACATCGACTCATACAATAAGCCTGTCTTATTCAGAAACATTGCATATTGTGCAGCTTGAAGTACTTGGGGCATCTTTGAAAGCACGAATTTGCACACTTTTATTGCATATCGGCTCAAGGTTTCTATTTTCTTTCATTTAAACTGGAACAACGTTGACCCAGAGCGAGGAGGTGTGGGTAGAGGTGTATAGAGAAGAGGAGGTGCACGTGGAGAAAGATGAATGTCACCAAGCAGTGTACTTCATCATCTCAGAAGCCTATCTGAGGGTTGCAGTCATGAAAAAAAATGCCTCCCCTCACTATCCTTCCACTGTCAAGGTCAAGTCATATTGGAAAAACAAGGGAAAGGCTGAGAGAAATGAAAGAGCAGAGCCAGGGGGGGACAAAGAAGAGCAGGTCAAGCTCAACATACATTTAGCCCCTCAGCTAAATGTCAGCTAGGAAAGTAGAAACAGTCACACGTCGGGATAAACTCCACACCGAAGGCTACAACCTGGGAAAAAAAGAAGGTAGGAAGAGCAGAAGGTTTCCCACATGAAAAGGGAAATGTATCATGTGAGAAAAGCTTTGTTGTGGAGTTAATGAATACATGGTGGAGCAGACGAGGGAGGCCAAGACCCAGTTTCATTGTGTGAAAAATATGAATATAAAGAGCCATTATATTGTCCAGAGATGATGGTCAGACTTGGACGCTTGGTGGAAATACTGAGTGAATTCCAGTCAGCTATGCTACGAGCCAAAATTCTAGTGTGCAGCTTCTGCCAAAGCAAGAGCAGAACAAGTTGATGACTAAATCTGATTGTAAATGCAATTTCAGTTTTGATTAATTAATGTTCTAACTTGCACTTGTGTTCTGTGTGCTTAGTAATTAACAGGCTTTACTTTAAAACAAGCTTCACCACACAAGTCAATTTCCATACGGTTTTGCTTGATTTCAACTTAACACCTGCCTACACTGAGCAAAGGATTTGAACACAACACTATGACATTACTCTTAGACGCAACAATGTAGACACATGAAGACAAGACATAAACTGGCACACAATAATTTAGCAAAATGCAGAAAATTAAGTGTCTGATATGCAAAATGTCATACAGTAGGACGCCGGAGACCCTCCACTTCAAGTGTTTCCTCACACCAATGTTTAAAGAAAACTTCCGTCAAATGGCCAACATCTATAACTACAAAATGCAAAACACCTGAAGGTTTATTATGTCTACACTAAGGTGATATAATACTTAGCTTCAGAGAACTATTCATTACGTCATACCTGACATTGTTTCGTAATCTAATTGACGCCTGTAGACTCTCCTTATAACCCTGCACCGATGCTGCAACAGAAATTCTAGCTTCATGAACTCGCACATCTGAAGGCATCACAATGCATAGAGTATATTCAACAAAACAGTCAGTTTTAGTTTTTTTCAGATAGTTTTTTTCTGAAAAGTCAAAGTTATCCAGAGTGCTCATCACTTGGCATACTTGCAGATGTTTTCTTATTTAGTTTTTTATATATACTAGCCTTTAAATGAAGGAAAATATAGGCATTGTATGATGAAATTGCTATGTTTTCACATGTATTTCACCATAAAACGCCATCAGTAGAGATTTCTTTTCATAGTTGAATAGGGAATCTGACATTAGAGAACCCTGATGGTGGGATACTCTATGACTCAGAAACAAGCCAAATGTTTGCCTACATTTCAGGGTAATTCTGAATTAATTTTCTTGCCAACAATTCATCACACAGACAAGTAACTGGCATCATTAGAAAGATCAAGCCATGCAGTTTCACATGACCTGTGCACACCTAGCTGCAATGAATACTTTGAGAACTATTCAACTCAGAAGAAGGGATGATTCAGACACCAAGTGCATCAGTCAACTTACATTAAAATGCAAAGCAATGAAATTTGAAAAAGAAATACAGTAAAATATGTGTAGGTATAGCTGTTGCTCCTGGCCTGAACTACCACAATAACCACTGATTTACTGCCACATCTCCCACATCTCATCACGTTACACGATTTGCATGACTTTGGGGAAACGTATCCTCCATATCCAACCGCTGTGTTTCGACATGGCGGATGGACCGATCTCTGTCAGGAACACAATGCAAACACGAGCAGGAAAGAGAGGAAACTGAAACAGACACAGTTGAGTGAAAAGGCAAATATGAAAGCCTTGTAAAAGCAGAAGTTCGCCTGCTTCACCCCAAAGCTCTAATTCTGGCTGCAGCACCTGCACTGCATACTCATGTGGGATCAATGATGCAGAAAATGCCTGCGTGACACAAGTTTGGGCAGCTAAGAGAGTCTTTGAACAGCAGAAGCTGGTGAATGCAGGACTTTTACTGTGACCCAAAGCAAATGCTACGCAGAATAAACATTTTGGAAGTTATTGTTTGTAATAAATGAAAGAAGACTGAAGTAAAACACAGCTCGAGATGTGAAAATTAGCGAGAAAACACACATCACAAGCTGACGACCTGAAGATGCACAATAGTTAAAAAAAGACTGACAGGGAGTCGTGATGAAAACGTAGAGAGGAAAATAACACCTTTTACCCCACTCAGAGAGGGAACATTACACATTTCGCACAACAGGACAACAGAAAACACCCACACATTCTTCTCAGAAATCAGCAAAGTTATGATAAGAATGCAACACTTGCGCAGGGTTTGGTGGGATAACGGCAGGGTGTCCAGACTGCAAAGTCAGTCCAAGCATTGTTGGAAGGTGGGGATGGGTGCATTCTGAACTGTCTGTTCTCCGTCCAGATGTTTCTTGTTGTCTGGCTAAGTGGAGGGGAGGAAGGGAGGGAGGTGAATTACACAACTCCTTCCCTCGCTCGCTGTCTAACTCACCGAGTGCTCAGGCTAAGCAGGAAGTGGGAAGCAGAGAGCATCCTCACAAGAGGAAAGGGAAAATTTGGATGAACAGACAAAGAAGGATGAATCAACTGTGTCACTGCAGACAGCATTACACATGTATGTACACTGCTGTTTGCATGAAACTTACGTTTTTTTCATTTTGGCATTACTATCCTCAGGGAAATATTACACATATCCAGCTATCATATATATACACACACACACATACATATATATACACACACACATATATATATATACACACACATATATACACACACACACACACACATATATACACGGACGGATGGACGGACGGACAGAAAGACAGATATTTGAGCATTTTCACCTCTAGCCTGCCGTCGTCTTTGAAAGACATGCTCTATTTTTAAAAGAATCACCAAAATTTAACCACATATTGGAGCTGGAAACTTTAAAAACAGTAATAAATTGTAAGTTTTCCAAAGGTTCTTGGACATTTTCATCATTCAATAGCCACATTTCGTTAAAAAAAAGAAATTCAGCAGTGCTCAGCCCAACTGAAGAGCCCTTTGTGACTCATCTATGAGCAGCAGTTACATGCAAAACTTTGTGAATTTTTTAGTCAAACTGGACTTAACCCCAGGCAGTGTTTACACAGATGGAGAAGATAGAAGACAGGCAGTAGTAGTCAATTATCTATAACATGTAGATCTACCATATTTTTCCAATATTGTAACACTGAAAAATGCTTCACAGTTAAAGTGTTTTACATTTTTTCTAAATGAAATAATCAAAAATATTAAGAGGCAGAGACTTCACAGGTCAGTGCATGCCAAAAGAAACAACAGTCTAGAGTTACAGTACATCTAAGACATTGCAAGGCAGAAAGGAATGATTTTCAAGGGAAAAAAAAACCTTTAAATAGGAAACTTTGATGATCAGTTTTAAGGGGTTTAATCAATGACCAGAGGGGGCTTTAACGCCACTAAACAGAGCAAAGTACAGGCTTCAAAATGAACACACTGTTCACACTGAATTAAATTGAACGTCAATTATTACCCATTATTTTAACCGATGATGAGTCTGCATTTGTAAAACATTTTCAAGGGACATTTTTTTGTGTCACCTCTATGTCATGATCCCAAATGGACAAAGACACTGACTAGGATGCATCAGGAACTATGTCGAGCCAATGAGGAAGAGAAGTGACTTTTTTGCTAACAGGATGCCAGCTAAGCTATCACTGAAGGTCACATGCATCATTTTAATAAAACATCCAGTAAAAAGAAAAAACATAATACCAAAAACAGCAAACTACTCCTTTATGTGATTATCTGTGTCAGACGTACAAGTGGACAAGACTTCCTAAATGAATCTGGGCCGTCAGTGACAGAGCAAAATCCAAGGGAATGTTTGCCAGTAATTGTAACCATAAAGTTAGCACACAAGCCTAGTGTATTCAGCTGATTATGTGTGAGTTTTATTGCTTGTAAACTCAACTTTTAATTTCCCATGTTGTTTCACTCGCAGTTGTCTGCTCCAATTTCCAAAAATAACCGAGCTCCATTTCACAAACCAGAACTAACCACCTGATTAGAGTCCGTTAGGGTGTCATTTGTGGATCTTTTCCAAAGGTAAGAAAGAAATAGGTGCAGAAATCTGTGTATCAATAAGTAACGAAAAACCTGATCATTTAGGTGATTTCCAAAAGTTACAAGGAAGTCAGTGTTATGAGATGTATTACTTATTGACCTTGTATTAACAGAAAAATACGGAGCTTTGGGTCTACAAATGGGACCAAGGAGATAGCAACAAATCAACACTGTCATTTTGTCCAGCCAGAACTCCATCGTGACTGGGCCCCAATTTTTGTTCAAGACCTCTAAAACATCAAGCCGACTAGGCAAAACAACAGGTAAAGATACAGGAAATTCAGTTTTGACTAATCATAGTTTCCAATATATCAAACGTCATTATGACTAATTCGAAATGTTGTGCATGACATTTGTGATGCAAAACCTTCCACTGTTGGCAAACAAAATGATTTAAACAGTGTTAGCAGGTGTAATGGTAGTTACAGTGGTGGAAAAAATCATTAAAAAAACACAATGAAATAGAAAAGATCATCAGCATAGAATTTATGGTGAACAAGAGCTTTGTTCAGTCAAGATTGTGGTCCAAATTCACTAGAACTTAAGCCTGGTGCAGCACTGACATGGCGGCAAAACAGGTTAACAAATGTAGGAACACAACTACATCTCTTATTATTATTATTATTATTATTATTATTATTATTATTATTATTATTATTATTATTACACTATATGCTTGTATTTTTGTTTTCCCCGTGCAATGTACATTTTACATTTTATGCTCATACTTTTTCTATTTATGGTTATATTTTAAAGACATTTTTTTCTACGCATGTTTATGTTGTATTATTTCTACCTCGCACATTCTAAGATTTTGTATGGGAGCAACTGTAACATGATCAATTCTTCCAATAATGTATTTCTGATTCTGATAATAGTTGCAGTATATTTGAAAAGACACTGGCTGTCTAAAACATTGTTTCACCTACTCAAAAGTCTCATTCGAGGTTTCTGTATTCACATTTTGACAAGGTAGAACTCCAGTTTGAGATATAGTATGATTCGTGAAAACCTAATTTAGAATATTTATAAAGAACAGCTTAGATATCTTCAATTGAGGGGAATTAGAGAAAGATTTTCTGAATTATGACTAATCAGAATTACACTGTAGATATCTGAACCTGGTATTAAAGCGCATCATAATTCTTTTGCAATATACATGATTGGATAAAAGTCATGAAAGTGATGTCATTTGTCCTCAGATGAATGCGATCGTAGGTATTGGAAATTTACCTTTTGATTAGAAAGAACTGAATCACAGATATGTGCAATATGTATGCAGTCTTGCTATAATAAATTGCCATAGATACAGATTTAGCTGAGTAGTTTCCTAAGCCAGCTGTCACTATGCTATCTGTAAATCTTGCTCATCATCACCGTCTTGTGTAGTTAAACCAAATGTCTGCTTGCTAATGGAAGGTCAGTTTTGCAGAACCAGACGAGCTCCGTTGTACGTCAGTGTGAGAGACATGCTCAATTTCACAAGAGAAGAGCCACTAAAAGCCTCCTCTCAATCAGATCCTCTCTGACTCCACCTCCTGGGGGTTTCCTCTCTTTCCTCTTTGTTTTTACCCATTAGTTCTAAATTCTTCAGCTCTCCTCTTCTCACACACTCTGATGCTTTCATTACGCTAACACCAACCTGGTGGCAGATTTAACGTCTTTTCCCCCCCTTCTCCTCTTTAGATGGGATTGAGGATGCTCACCTGCCTCTCTTCCAGCTGGCACTTATGAGAAATTGGTTTTTAGAAATGTCATCAATCAAAGGCGGACGGGACGACATGCCTGCATTACAGAAAACCACAGCGATAGTCAATTTTGTCTGAGAGAAGAAGAAAACAAAACAGAAAAAAGATGCTTTCTTTTCTCTCAGCGGCTGAATCATACGTCTAAACTGACGAGAGTGATGATAGCTGCTGAAACAACTGAGGCTTTCAGGGAGGAAATGAGACGGACATTAAATAAAAACTCTGCTATCGACAATAGATCAACCTCTCATGCATAAACCAACAACGCAACTGCAATACAAACCCAAATTTCGAAGTAGGGCTATTTTTCAAAAGTTTGCATTGTGCAAAAGCACTGAAAAAGAGTGCAATGTGAAGGAAAGGAAAGAAGACAGACACAGCAATGTATGACAGCAGACTAAATATAAATACAGCTGCAAATAAGCACTTCTGACGCATTTGTTTCGATGTTGCAAGACAGTTCAACTGATTTTATTTTCTGCTTCTCCTCCCTGAAGCCTTTCTGTCTCATCTTTCCTGTCCAACACAAAGGATTCCTCAAATTGCTTTGAATTCAGCATGATGACTTCCAAAGCAGATAAAAGCTTAAAGCAGGTCTCCGTGGCCTTTGTTAACAGCGACAATTACAGTTTCATTTGCATGCAATATGGCAGCTTATTTCAGATACATTAATAGGAAGAAACTGGTTCGAAAACCTCCAGAATACAAATGAATGTCTGCTAAAGACTGACAAGGTGGTTTTGTTTTCTTCTGCACCATCATGCAGCGGTTAAAGAGGCCGACCTTCAGCTGCACAACCTGGGTTTGGTCCCTCCTGACGGGCCTATGCTCTGTCTGTCCTTGATACCGGAGCTGTTGGCAAGGCGTTTTCTTCCTGCATCACATTATGAGATTTGTTTCTTTAAGCCTGTAATCGCTCATCTGATTAATTTCATATGTGGGAAACTGGATTAATTCCAGTAACGAAATTGAATTCACAGACCCGAGCTCAGACTGTACAGTTTATTAGCGGCAAAAAGAAGAAGTTGATTAGCTGGACAGAAAGCTGATGTTGTGACTTTTATTCACTACTTTAATCATCATAAAACCTTATGAATACTCTGATGGGTTTTTTGTATCATTCGGCTCCTTTTTAGACACAGGACACGCAACGTTGCTGGTTTTATCAGTCTGCTGAAGTGACAGCATTTCATCATTCGCACAGGTCACATTTTCATTGATGTTTCTCATGTCGTCAATCAGACATACATGATGAATGCACAATATTGGTATAAACAGTGAGTCAGATGATGTACAATCCATAATATTGCACCAATAAATAAAAGACAGATTCTAAACTAACAATGAGCTTATCAAATTGTTCCAATTACTATTAGCCTAGTATATTGATGATTTCCTAAACATTGAAAACTCTGTGCATGTGTGATGATAATCAATGTAATACTTTATAAACACCAAACTAAAAATATCCCAACAGCTGTGATGGAGCTCAGGATTTAACCTAACAATGATCACTAGAATAACAAATGATTTAACTGCAGCTGATGAACTCTGTGTAGCAGCTCACCTGTCTGATTTGAAGAAAAGTACATATCTGCTAGTAGATCCGGCTCAATCTTGTCTACATGTCACGGATAATTTATAATTACAGGCGACTAATGAAGTTACATCGTTGCCACACTGGTGTAATGTGCTACCGTTTATTAGAGATGCTCATATCAATTCTGCTGCTGTCTGATGCAGCAGGTATTTAATCAAGTCAGAGAAAAGACTCCTACAAACTGCTGGAAGCAACAAACTAAACCTCATCTCCTGTTAACGCTTGGCCATGTCATGGATAAATCTCATTAATCTGACCTGTTGAAGCTTGTCTTCACTGCAATGATGTAAAAAGTTGTGATTTTTAAACTCAAACTGTGTCTTCTGTGTTCTCCATGATCTTTTTGGACCAACACTGGCACCAAATTACTCTCCAAATCACCTCAAACAACTCAAAATAGGTTGTTTTACATGCCTATTTGTTAATAGTATGCAATTCAGACTTGTGCCCTAATGAAAGTGATACAGAAATGTTGTGAACCATTGCAACTTTTACGGCGAAGTGACCCTGATGCGCATTCAGACATGAAGTCAACACATTTAGATAGGGGTTGTATGCTTGAAAAGGGGCTATTTTGCCAGGATTTATACTTTGATGATGAAACCAAGTCAGAAATACATGAAATAACATGAAAAATGTTGCATAAATAATATGGTACAAGCATAAAAAAATAAACAAGCAAATCAATTCACTTCAGTAGTATTATTTTCCACCTGAAATATTGTGAAGATTTTCTTGAAACTACTGCATTAAAAAAAAAAAAACTGAGACTTCCAACTGGATGTACTTTAAATTGCAAGTCATAAAGCGGCACATGCCGAGCTAAAGGTGGAGCACGAGGAAATGATCCCTTCCGCCCTCGATAGCCAACACACTGTTCCGCTTTGTTTGCATGATTAACAAGGACTGGGCCATGGGGGAGGATCAATACTGGCCTTTTACGGGACTGAGTGTAACACTGTAACCCTACCTTTGTGCCCTTCCTATTCCAGAGCCAATTATGTGATAGGATCAATACAAGTCAGTAATGGGATATCGGCGCTTCTTGTGGCGATTCTGTGGAAAATCCATGGCTACTGCGACATATAAACACTCAGGCGAAGCGTCACGTGTGCATATATCTGTTTCCTTTGGCAAAGAGATGCTGTTAATCTCTCCCCTAAAAGTAGACTAAAAACACATTAATAGTGCATGTGTGTATGTGCTGCTGCTGCTGGGGTTAGAGGTGTCCATGCTGGGGGGAGGTTGGGGGAGGACTGCCGTGCCTCTTCCCCCAATTCAGATCCTAATCTGTTTGTAACTGCAGGAAACACTCACAATCAGCCCACCACCAACACACAAGTCGAATTAGGCTCCCGGCAACAGCTCTTGCACTGACAACAACGCAAAACTATAACGGGCTAAGTGTCATTACTGACAGTGTTCGATGAAGACAGATGACAGACGAGGCCTGGAAAGAAAAACAGTCTGATTAACAACTAAAGAGTCAAAATCAATTTGACAAAAAGAGGAAGAAAAGCAAGATATTCTGTGGTCTGGTTTGAGAGGAACTGCGGGGGAGAAGATTCAGCCATCTGGCTCGACACTACAGAGGCAGGACTGTGGCCTCCTCTTTCTCATTCCTCTGTGGACTGATGGCGCCCAGCAGAGCATGGCTGGCTCCGGAAAGATATTCAGGCGCCATTCCACCGCATGCCCATGTTAATCACCCCCCAACAACAACCATGCAGATGGAGCCTCTTTACAAATCAGACGGTGCACATAAGGCTCCGTGATCTCTTTGTCCGCCTCTAGTGGAACGGCAAAAGTGCCGGCGCATTGTCACTGACGATCCGTTTCCTCAAAGCGAAACGCGTCCCTGGAGGTTAGTTAGGTAAGATAATTATGAGAGGAAACCAAGAGAATGAACAGGATGTTTTCACAGATACAAGAATTTCAGTGTTTAGCGCATTTAAAAAAAAATACTTCTAAACTCTTGACACTGAAATGCTTCTTCACTAGACTCACTGTGATCTGTCCCTACATGACATCACTTACACTCTCCCTCTCGGTCTGACGGATCAGGTCAACTCGGAGTTCCCCACATAAACACTGTGCTCGCATTTCTGGCTAAAAGCATTTCCCAAAGAACGCAAGAAAAGAAGACGTTCGGCAGGCTTTAGGTGTAGCAGCGGTTCTGATGATAAAATGCACGACTCTGGGTTTTCGGTACAGTTTGGCTGAGTCATGCGAGAGTAGTTGTGGAATACCAGATGAAGGAGATGATGTATAATGATGCAGTGGATTGCAATGTTAGTTGAACAATTTGCATCATGAAGTGAAAACTGTTCTTACATCTGATAACATTTTCTACGCTGAATACAGCAACTTGACTGATTCAAGTAACAGATTCCAACTTGCAGAAACAGCTCTCTGTATTAGTGACTTCCTTGGCATATTAAACAACCGCCACATGATAATATAGAGTTCATCTAAAATTTCTCCCAACTCCCATCCACCCACGACACTTCATTTTCCTGTTTATTAGCCCCTCGTGAATCAAATCGAGCTGCGAGATGAACACAGTCGCATCCCTGCATAACCGTGCACTCTGGTGATTTTAGGGCTTCGGAATCCAAATACTCAACCCCTGATTGTTCTGCAGCAGCATTTACATTTGAGCTGTCACATCACAGCTCACGTGGACCGCATTCAAAAAGGCTGAGCGCTCACAGTTTGCATTGGGATGCAGACCATTTGGACACTTACAGTTTCAGTGGGAAAATAGTAAGAGGTTTAAAA
Organism: Amphiprion ocellaris; assembly: GCF_022539595.1. Taxonomy (NCBI): domain Eukaryota; kingdom Metazoa; phylum Chordata; class Actinopteri; family Pomacentridae; genus Amphiprion; species Amphiprion ocellaris. The sequence continues at coordinate 26,276,309 of NC_072782.1, read as the reverse complement.
CTCGATTCGATAGGCGTGCAGTCACTAGTTAACCCTCTGATTCCCAAAAGCTGCCTGCAAGTGTAATAAAGACAAGCTCTCTTTTAAAAGATGCCCAAATGACAACATTCATCAGAACCAGAAACTGTAAAACCGACAAAAATTAGTTGGATTTTCAACTCTTCAATGATCCTTGATTTACTTGTCTGCAAAAATGATCCAAATTTAAGCTTAAAATGGTGATATTTTCACCTCAATCAATGTATTCTACAGGTTTCTTTTAAAAATGTGCCAAAAATACAGCTTTTGCATGAAACAGATTCTGTAAAAACGAAAACTCCTGTGCTCCTCATTGCATATATGAAGCCATAAGTGACCCACCTGCACTAAACAGACACATGACAAAAACTCCAAGACTTTTCGAGACAAGGAAATACTTTAATACCATACCATTAATAGTAATGGAGGTGACCGGAGCCTAAAACACTCTAAAGGTTAAACGATAAGGACTATATTATATAGCATTTCATGAATGTAAAGAGTGTTTATGGATGAAGATGACATGCTTAAACGTACACTGACATTTTTTTAACATCAGTTATTCTCTAAGGAGAACTTTCAGTGTTTGCATTGTACCTACAGTCAGCTTCAGCATCAGATATTGTAACAGCTATGCTCTCTGTTTCGTCATACTTGCAGACAGTTGGAAATGAAGGAGCTTGTTTTAATTCCAAATCCGCTTCCTGCTTCTTTGTCCGACTGCAGACCTGCAGAACTGAACATGCGACCATTCATTTGCACTTAATGAACATCGACCTCAACCACTATGGGATTCATTCAGCTGCTGCATTATTCGAGTACTTAACCGTTTTCCTATTTAAGTCTGTGCTACGCGGCGGCACATTCTTTCTGTAGCGCAACACCGCGAGCCGCACGCTTTTACAGCCGCATACTTATTTATTTTTACGAGAGCCTGTGGCACACTGCAAGATGTTATCCGACCAATTAACGCAAAGAAGAGCCCGAACCTTTCTACTGCATTTAGACACAAAGTCATCATGTGAAAGGAATATTTCTATCTTATATCTCGCTGCTCCTTTTGGCTTCTTGCTCAGTTTCAAATCAATAACAGCACAGCATGCATCAATTGAAATGAAACGCTACGGGGAAAAAAATGAATAATTGGATTCTGCAATGAAAACAACACAATTAATTTTTTTCACTTACGTATTAAACTTCAAAAATAGATTAAAGTTATTAAAACAATATCACAGTTTGCTGTGGTGGTCTAACAAGCAAAAAAACGCTTGAGGAAAGGCAGTGTAAGTGCAAAAAAAATCAGTGTAAAATCAATTTACTTATAAGAATAAATTTTGGCTCAAGTCGCTTGTATTTGTCTATTTGCAGTGTAGTAAAGAACAAAATGGAATAACCTTGAAGGAGGAAAACAGCTAAATAATAAACTGAACTTTGGTCTAAAGTGCAGTAACTATTTTGAACCTGACCTCAGAAATCTCACAAAGTGGTTCATTTGTCTTACAAAGAAAAACAAAATCTGAGGTTTAATTTCAGACTTCATTCTCGTATCATCCTGTCACACAGATGTTGCTCAGGTCAGAGCTCTTCCTTCAGAGATGTTAACAATATTCAAATGTTGTGTTTGTGCAGCTGACACAGCTTTCAGGGGATGAATCTTATCTGACTCAGAAGAAACTCTACGAACCAGAAAAGAAGCAGCTGCCCAGAAACATCTTGTTTTTGTTTTGTTTTTTTTAGCCTCTTACTTCTGTTTCCAACGGGAATATGGAGTTGTTTTTAAGCCAATGGATACCAAAGCTGTTCTTCAGCTTGACAGAGTAGAAACTATCTCCTGCTGCAATGCATTCACCCCAACAAAGTGACCTTGAATGGGACACTGTAATTCCCACCGGGCTCAGGAAACGCTGCTCTGTGCTCGGCTATGCAACCTTAGATCACGGTGAAGTGAGACACAATCCCTAATGTGAAGAAATATCATCGGATCGCTACACTTGCTGCCAGATCGCTCGGGATTAAAGGAATATTTTAATGTTTTAAGATGTATTTTCATGGCTTCGAGTGTCATTTCGATAGTTATAGTATCATTTTAAACATCACTTTTTTTTATTGGTAATCTACTGTACTGATGGGGCAATGAAAAAAGAATCAAATTTGACTATAACGGCAACTGTATCTGCAAAAAAAGGTAGATTTTGAATTAAACTGGATATTTAACCAGATGATAAGATAAATGGGGATTTTATTTCAATATTCATCTTAATTTTATCCTTTAAATTTATGAAAAGTCTCATTTATCAGTGACAATGGAGAAAGTTACAACAAAAACAAGAAGTTAAGATGCAGTACAGTTACTAAATCCCACTTTTGATCTGCTTTGAAGCATGTAAAAACACCTGAATTTCTTAAACTCTGTAGCCAAGTACTCCCTCATCACATATTTCACTCACATTCTCTCTCTGACACGACAAACGTTATCAAGGGGAGGACAAAGCAAGACTTGTAACGTATAAAAAATGCATGATAACACTACAACACTGCTGTAAACAAACATGGAGGACCGGCTTAGATGTTTTGAAGTCAATGAAACAAATTGCGGGTGTGATATTTCTGAAAGCCTGAGAAGGGCGACTGCTCAGCGTCTGGTGTTACAACACAGTCCAACTGATTCTGTGACCTGCAGCAGTGCAACAACAACAAATGCATGCAAAAAAGAGAATAAATGCATATTGGTTGACTGAAAAAAAGAAGAATTAATCTAATTTTTCATTGTGCTGTTTCCATTGTAGCTTGTGCAGCTGCAGCACAACACCCACGCAGAATTTTTCATCTCAAACGAGTCAGGACAGAGTTGATGAATGTCACAGGGCAGCGAGAAAATGTGAGGTTAAGTCCTGCAGGCCTTCAGCACACTAGAATGTCCATGTTAAGGTTAAATGGCTAATTACCATAGTCTCTGGTAGTATCAGAGTGGCTGGTAATCGGCCCATGAATCACAATTTAAATAATTAGAAGACGCTCAATTCTTAAAAGATTAATATTTTGCTGCACAAAAAAGCACAGGTTTTTTCAACAGAAAATTACCTATAAAGGGATTTAAATTCAATAAGAGGATGTAAAACTGGATTCAGTTGAAATAAAATGACATCATCCCTGTAAATCCAACTGACTGCTGTAGTGCACCTTACATCTTATCTTCAATGTGAAATTTATGCTGCAGCTTTACTGGTCCTGAACTGCTCAGAAGTCACTTTCCTCTCCGCCGACACTGACACGTTGCGACTAAACGCTGCTTTCACTGCCTCCTGAAATGACACACTGTTTATAGGCCACTTCTGGAAATGTCAACACTCAAACTGCACAAATATCAAAAGTTCCAGTTAGAGATTTCTGTGACCTTAGGAGTTGATTACCTCAGAATAAAGGTTAGAATCTTCTGGCCTGGAATTGTTCCCTTCCTGTCAATCCCATTAGCTTCCAGTGGCACCGGCCCAGCTGTTCCAACCAGGACGGATCCCTAATGAGCTCCATTAGCAGTATTACCTGCATCCGGCGAGCGCTGGGGTCACGAGGTCGACGGCAGACCTAACGCTGAGATTAAATTACCCCGGAGGGAGGCAGGGGTGGGTGGTAGTCTACAGCAGCCACCAGCAGAACTCCTCACTGTGGCCACAAAGAGAGATTACAGAACAGGTTGGTGTTTAACATGTCATTTTCCAGTTCATGCACTCCCTTTGATCTCATTTCGAACCTTACGATGGGGTTTTTAGTGTCGATAGCGCGACCTGAGGAGAACAACAAGCGAACACTGTGCTCATGTGATCAGGACAGAAGTGATTTGATCAGGGGTTTTACTGCAGCTGCACAGGATTTAGCCCTGCTTTGTGCAGAATTTATGACAGGTGAAAGAGCCACTGGATACTGTCCTTCTACAGCTGACTGAGCACAGAAACCGGATGACAAGTAAATTAGTATTCTATTTTTAAAACACGACAACAATGAAGAAGAAACATTTAAGCCCTGGTAATTATGGATTAAGAAATAATTAAAACAATATCAAAATTCCAATATGCCAGAGTGCAAAGTCCAAAAGCATTTTTTTTTTCAAATAAAAGCAAAATGTGTCACAACAAACTATTTTAATTAAAGCATTATGGTGCTACAGAGATGCCTACAAATCATATCCTCACGACATAAGGAAACACTTTTGTTTGGTACAGATCACAGCAAATATTACATCATTATGTTTATATTTGTTTTGCTGGAGGAAAAAATTTAGAAATCACTATTCCAACTAAAATCGTGATTCATATTACATGTCAAAATAACCACAATGACTTTTTAGGGGTTTTTGCATTTTATTCAACCCTACTGTTACTGATTGCTTTTGATATTAACATTAAGTTACATGACAGTGAGTGAGAGGTGGAAAATGTCAAAATAAAAGCCTACTTAGCTCTGATTTGACACATACACTGCATGTACAGAAGAAATGCCCTGCTGGTTGAGGACACTACCCACTTTTCAATAATATAGTAGCCCCACCATGAATAAAAACATATTCTATTTTATTGTCTATTTTACTCTAAATTGTACCATAATTTACAAAATAAACATCATGCTGCATTCAAAAACTCTTGAAACTAGCAATTGAGACCATAAACTTATTAGGGAAATGCTTAATGAGATAATAAATCAAGTGAGAAATAAGGTCATTTTCTCATAGACTTCTATGTAATTGGACGTCTTTTTGAAACCAGCGAAGTCTCACTGGCTGTTAGAAAGAATACAGGTTTAAGTCAATATAATTTTTTTTCATACAGCCTCTGGTGGAAACTAAACAAGAGTTAAAAGGATAGTGTCTATATGATGATATTTGGATGGTGAGAAATGCAGCTTAAATAAAAGCTATCTTTGCTTTGTGTGTGTACATTTTTTCTTTTTAGAAAATCTGCCAAAAAGGATTGCTAGTGAATAGATCCTCGTTTGACACAACAGGAGTTCTGCAATGATGGTATCAACTAGGGCTGGCCAATTAATCAAAATACTATCAAAATTACAATATGGCCAATGCAATATCCAAATTGCACGACCTGCAAGTTTTTGATGAAGATCAAACATACCAACAGACCATTACATATGAAACACTGTGGTGCCACAGAGATGCCTCGATCTATCAATCATCATCTCCAGATGCAAAGGAACACATATTTAGAAAAGCAAAAATTGGATTTTTTTTGACAATTCTACAATTTTATTTAGCAAACACTTTTATCCAAAGCGACGTACATCTGAGAGTACCGTAGATACAATGCAAGCAAGGATCTAGTCAGGAGAAAACAACCTGGATAAGAGCCATACAACAAGTTCAACTGTGACAATAAGACCTTGGTGCTTACAGATGCTTCATTCACTTGTCAGCTGCACTACAGTTGTAGAAAATGGCGACTTCGGCCGAGTCCAGCTCAGTTCAGTGTAAAAGTTTCCAAGGACACAAGGCTTCTAAAGTATGGGAGTACTTTGATTAATCACAAAACAGACAGGTGGATGTACTTTGTGTAAAGTCTCGTGTGCATACCACAATCTAGCAGAATGCATGAGCACCTGAAGCTATTCTGAAAAAAGGTAAAATCACCATAAGTGTCGTTGATTCATTCATAAGGAGAGCTTTAAAGAATGTTCTGTCCTTGAAACCATTACAAAAACTCATAAAGCTCAAAACCCAAATATAAAATGAACTTCTTGAGGATGGTTTAGATATCTGACTACTCGGTCAATAGACTAATCGATTTAGAAACAGTCCTCAAAGACATACCTAAATCATTTATTATAAAGGAACATTTTCCACAATCAAATTCAAAGCAGCTCCTGTTGCTTGCTCCGTCAACAGCCAATATTTCTGGTGGGAGCCGGACAAAGAGGAAGAACCTCAATTACTGTGAGTGGAGGCAGCAGCAGGCTCTGTGTGGGATCTGGAGCCCTGTGGAGTCCTGAGAAACTTCAGGAGAGCTCTACAGGCTCAGCCAGCAGTGATTCAGTCTGAGCACAGGTAGGCTACTGTAACACACACACACACACACACACAGTAACGGACATAAGAAGCATGTGCGCACACACACAGAAACAACAGCGCAGCAACACACACTTACATATCTGCCTGAGTCATCCCAAAGGCATTCACAACTACCTCACTAACAGGGGGAGAAAAACCGAGAGAATGAGGAGTGAAAAAAGAAAAGAAAAAACACTGCCGAACACACAAAAGGCTTCCGAGAGCACAGCACAGTCTTGTCTTTCAGACGCAGCCTGAGGCGTCGGATTCTGGATACGTACACTTTGAGCTCCAAAGTGTCTGCAAACACCAGTGCTCATTAACCATCCGTGTGCAACCTTGAGGTAACGATGAATAAACGGTAAAAAAAAATTTACAATGGATTTATTTGACTACTTAAATGAAGGTCAGTTACACGGCTTTTCTGCAAGATACTTCACCTCCTCCGTGCACAATGGTTCAATCTCCTCTTTCTCCTGCTCTAGTTTGGTTCGTAACTCTGTGCTCTATGCCATGAAATAAGTGGATGAGGTTTTTGGTACCTGTTCATGTCTGTATGCTGAGATCTACTGTGGACAGACTTTTAGTTTTAACAACCTGGACAGAATAATGAGGAAATAGGGTGTTTTTCCAATTTTGCATGCTAACACCAATATACCAGCTGTTAATATTAGTTTCCATTCTATTAGTACGTCGCGCCCTTATAGTTCCTACTGCTTCATGAATATCACACTGAACTTCCTCCCTTCAAAGTGGAAAGATCCATGCACAGACGTTTCCCTGTTCAGCTACCTGAATGCACATTTCCCACCATTATTTATTCACTCACATTCTGTCCTGAATGCTGATTTTGCAGTGTGTGTTCTCATTTTCATGCTACTGTTATAAACTCATTCATACCCACAAACCAATCGCAGTCCTCTTTCAGCTTTGTAGAAGTAACAGGCTCCAGGCTGGAGCTTTGGTAAATGGTAGTGTCTAGTGATAAGAAAATGTTCAGCAAGCGATATGTTTTGCCTGTGACTAGGTGGGAGGTGCGACCAGATGAGAAAGTTCGTCGTACCGGTGCAACCAGTGAAAAAGTTAGTCTGGAGCCTTGAGTAAATGTTAAGCTTTCTTGATCAAAGGGATGGTTTTCACAGGCCTGTACTGAAAGCAAATATTAGATGTTTACCTATTTGCTTTAATGTCTAACTCTGATCCTGTGCTATATTCACTGCTGTATATTCCATTCACAGTCATGTGGGAATGGATCTATCCCAGTGAGACACTTGCTACAATCCAGACAAGTCACCAGGAATGTCACATTCACACCCTTGTACACCTTACGGGCCAGTTCACCTACACTACATGACTTGCAGGAGGAAAACTAAACTCTTGGGGCCATGCACCAGGGCAACAGATTATTTTAAAGTCTAAAAAACAGTAAAAACTCACCACAAAACATCAAAAGTTTCCAGAATCCGAGAGATTATGCCTTTGAATTGTTTGTTTTTCTCCGGTAAACATCCATAACACAAAGACATTCAAATTACGGTGAGATAAAAAAAAAGGTTAAGCAGCATTTACAGTAAATCACGACTTCTAAGGTCAGATAATTTTGTATTTATGGACTAATCAATTGCTCTAGTCATTTCAGCAGTGGAACCCATGAGGACAACAACTCCAGGCCAGGTTAGATTTGACTCCAAGACCTTCTTGAGCTCACATGGTGGCCAAGTACATTTACACCAAATCAAGCACACCCTCAAGAAACTTGCCAGAATTATCATCCTGAACCCATTAGAATCTGAAATCCTAACATTCATAGAAGAAAAACTCTTTAAAACGAGGTGGCTGGTAGTAACATGCTGCACTTCAGCTGCAGATTCATTATCTGTCCACATGCCATTCTTTAACAGTACAGTGTGACCTCAGTGTTGCTACCATGACTTCCCTTTGAGCTCTGCAGAATGGACACAAACACAAAGATAATGACCTGGAGCACAAACTGGGATCAATGCCAAACTTTAAAAAAGCATTATTGTCAATGCGGTCTGTTAAAAGCAGCAACGGAGCAGCATTAATGGCTCACTAGAAAAAGGAGAAGCACATCCCTTTTGTTTGAATGTCACCCTTTCTCCAAAAGCTTCCATTATGATACAACATTAGAGATGGCAAATCAGACCAAAGGATCATATCACAGTCCTTTGGGGCAGAATCATGAGCCATGATCCAAATCAAAATTTAGCTGAACTCATGATCACACAATTGATTGTGTGTGGATACAAAACGTTTCTTTCCAACTCAAGGCTAAAATCCCAACTCACAAATATCTGCATCCTGTTTTTGCTCTGACTTTAGTTCTGACTGGAAGTCGAGATTTGTGTTTCCTTCAGGATGTCGGTCTGTTCGCTGCTTTTCTTCGTCCACCATTCTGTCTCCTGTTTACACAATAAGCTGTCAGGTCTCTACTGTGGTTGTTGTAAATGTCATTCAGCTGTGAGAGTCTCTCTAGATGGTACTTTACTATCTTCTCATGGATGGACTTCATGGTGTCTTTTGTGTAGCGGCATATGAACCAGTTCTGGGTGGAGAGCAGAACATGGATGGCAACTGCAGTCCAATATGGTGAAGTTAGAGTTTGTCCAAGGACAAGAGACAAATCATCAAAGCAGCTGGATGACATCAACCACCAACAGTAGCCTCACAAGCTTACAGGTAAGAATGCCAGAGATGCAATAGTTCTAGATGGTTAGGGGTAACTGAACTTTAAACAAAAGGAGCATGCAAAAATAATATTGTTGTCCAAATGTTCCAACTTCACATTAACTAGACACAAGTGGTTGAGACACCTTTAGATGCATCTTGAAGCTGCAAATCAGTTTGTAGAATGAAGATGATGAGTGGACCAACACTCAGAAAGAAGCACCCTTTCTAGAGAAAACGTTTGGGAAATGAGTGAAAACAAACATTTGTGAGTTTGGCCTTTAGCTCTGAGTTGAAGCAGCTTTGCAACTTTGTATCACAAGTTCAAAGGGGTGAATTCAACTCGTAAATTCTGCCCCATAACATCATAACATCATCTTCTGGTCAGATCTCCCACCCCTAATCACAACCAGCGTCAACACCGGCTCTAATATTTGAGGATACCACAACTGAACATCTACCAGGGAGAGACACAACTCAATTTTGGAGACTATCAATCACCGCAAAAGTGGATCTGTTGAGAGGGAAGAGAAATTCCGTCCCGAGCAAATAATGTAATCGCTCCGCTTCACCACTTCTTCATTTGGCTAAGCCACCGGCTGTGTGTTCGGAGTGTTAAAGCACATGCGCTCTAACCTTTTTCCTTATCATAAATCACATACTTCTGTTCTGCTGCCAGGATTTTGTTTAACCCAATTTGTCACTGAGGACACCCCCTTCCACCCTCGCTGCAGATCCACTCAGTGGGACTGGGAGCGCAGGATTAGTGGGTGGATCAAAGCATGCCATCCAGACCTCTCTCTGCCACTCTCTCCCTTGTAATCATGGAACTCACTGGCTTCTGGAGCTGATAAGTCGAGGCTACTGTTGGTTACTAGGCAAAAACCGAGACAGAGTGGAGACTAGCGCTGCAATTTAATTTATTTCAGTTGATTATTCTGCTTTTTTTCCCTTTCTATTAGGCACTGAAGTGTAAGGAAATAGGGAAAAATCTCCAAAAGAGGTCCTCTGACATGCCTGTGTTGTCCAAAAAACTGTTCTGACACCCAATTGGCGATTATGTAAAACAGAGAAAGTAGCAATTCATTACTGAGAATCACTGAGTAACAGGAACCGGACAATATTTCTTTGCAAATAACTTTCCAAAATAATTCATCCAGGAAAATTGGTTTACTTTTTCGCCAAAACATCAAGGCATGTTTACTTGAAAGAGTCAGCCAAACCCAGACAGACTGGAAGGCAGACAAACAGATGCAACACCCACACACGCACATTCACACATTATTATGACAGAAACGGGTCACGGAAGGTGTGCCAAGAATATCAGACAAATGTGCTGTCAGTGGGCAATCGCTCTCGTGTGATAGCCACTCCGGCCTCAGCGGGCAAAACAATAAGAATAACCGAAAAATGCTCTCCGTTCACGGTCCCCGATTCCCAGACTTCTCAGTAGTGGAGGCTCAGCGGTATTCTAGTTCAGGCTTCGGGGTGAATAAAAGTCAATAGAAATGTTTGCCACACTTTTACTCCTCTGCTGTGGTCATGTAAACTTCTTGTGGCACCAGACACTTCCTCATATATTGGCTTTGGAAACATGAATGAGCTGCAGTGCAGAGGGAGCTTTACAGAGGCAGAGGCGTGTGACATCTACAATCCAAACCTCTGATCGTACCACCATGCAGACTTTAGTGTTTCACTTGAGTCTAATTATACACCACAATGGTTTCTCCTCTTTGAGTCTCTCCACAAAGGACTTACAGTAAACTTTAGTTTGTTTGTTCCCTCCTCTGCTGCTATGTTATGTGGGTTAAATAACTCTAAGCTTGTTAAACTGTCAGGGGAGAAACTATAGGTCCAATACCATTTTCAGGAAATAACAAATCCTAATATCAATATAGATGCTTATATTGTTTTTCAGATAGATAGATAGATAGATTTATACTGAAAAGGGTAAATAATGGTCTTATTGTTTCTGAACTGTCCAGTCATGTATTTCAGAATGTTGCTAGCCTTTACCATAAAGACAAAGTGCACCAAAGTCTGCTCAGATGTGACAGATGCTCTGCTACATGTGCTGCAGACAGCGCCGACAGTATTGAAGACAATGGAGTCGAAGCTGCTCTGTTAAACCATGTGATGACATCAATTCTGCATTACTCCAAGTGTCTTTTTCTGCATTATGCTTTGTAAAAGAAGGTCTTCATTTCAGCAAATATCAGACAACATGTACACCGATACGATACACCCGTGAAAGACCAACATCTGTTAATACTATCGGCCAAATGTCAGGTTGTACTTTCATAGATTGATTTCTATGAATCAATCTATCAGTAATATATAAACAAGCCTCTCTGTAAAAACCTGAAGAACATAGATGGGAATAAAATTACAAAGTCTGGTGCATTAAATTGCTACATCACTGAAGATTTCTGGCTCTGAGTATGAGAAAAAACTAAACATATGTACTGGTACTGAAATCTGTACATGTGAACTGATAGAACAGAGTAAAATCAACACCTAAATGTGTGTTTTGGACGTTTTCTTTTCATTAATATGACGTAATGTCCTTGAAGCAAAATGTCTCAGAACTGACCTCTGCATTCAGTGTTTGGCCTTAAACCTCCACCACCAGATGAGTGTTTTTTGGAGAATATCAGCTACACTTAACTGATGTGATTTACATCATTTGTAACAGTGTTTCCCCTAAAGAAGAGCCACACCCAGCTGGAGCTACAATAAAAGTTCAACAAAGGGAAAGAAAAACCGGAGCAAATTATTTAACCGATTATGTGTGAATGTTTTGCTCCTTCTTCCTTAAGCTGGCTGTTATCTTTGCTCATTTCCACTTCGAGATGACTGGATGATACTCAATTAACACCCTTCAGGACAGATGTGAAGATGGTGTCTCTGCAAGACAACTGCAAGTTTATTTAATTTTCCTGATAGATGGATGGCAATAAAATACTACAATTCTTGAAATAATTGGAAATAACTTCATATTTGAGCACTATTGGTGCCAAAAAAGCACCTTGAGGCCTTGTAGATAAAGAACCACCGCCTGGCTGTAGAGGTTTTTGTTCACCTGTGCAAATCTAAATAAAGCCTGCATGTGTTGAAGCATAAATTACTGTGTGTATAATGTGTTAAATTGCTGTATTATCGCTGATGGCAGCTCTGCACACTGCCAAGACTTGTTTCCTGGTAAAATTCCTACATCAACTGAGTGCACAACAACATGCAGTTTTCCAAACAAACAAGGCAAACAACAAAACATCTCCAAAGCCAGCGGCTCCCCTGGAAACATCCAAGCAGGGCAAGGCACATAGCCAGTGCGCAAAGACATGCGCCTGTAGCTGGAAACCAAAACCCACACCGCAAGTTCCACCAAGACTCACCTGTGACATCTGGGGTCTGAAATTGATCTCCTTCAGGTCCACCGATCCGGGGGAGAGGTTGTGCAACATCTGGCACAGAAGCACCCCGTCTCGCAGGGCCTGTGCCAAGTCGAACACGGCCGCCGAAGGCCATACGACCCGGTGGTTGGGGGGCAGGACCTTGCAGTCTATCAACCACCGTCCGCATTGTCTCCACTCCTCCATATCGGCTCAGGAGACTCTCTTCTCCTCGCAAAAAACAAAACCGAACCCGAGTCCTCGAAGTGCTCGAGCTGAGAAAGCGGCGTTTCACGGCGCACGAACAGGCACAGCGGTCGTTTCCTCGCCGGTTGTCTTAATCATTCACCTCTCAGCGTCGGTAATAAGGCGATTTCACAACTTTCTGTTAAGCATATGTCACCGTGCTGTATCCACAATCCAGGCGCATGTCAGCTCTCCTGTCCGCTTAACATGAAGGCTGGGAAAGCACTAAAATAACAACACGGATCCACTTCAGCACACGGCGGCGATGGAAGCAGAAAACATTAATTTTCTCCTCTTCATTCTTAAAAAGTTTTCTCAGCGCATCCAGTCCCAAAAATGAAAAAGGCGTGAATGGATGGTTGCGATATTGGCAAACAAAAACAGCTGGATGCAGCGGTTTGTCATGTACCGACTTCACCAGTGTCTCACATTTCAGTGAACCAAACAGCTCAGCCTACTGTGCAATGTGGGGAAAGAGCAGCAAAGCGCTCCAAGTGTCTGTTTAGATGTTGAACAAAAGCGCGGAGTCACCTTACCCGCATTTGCATCTAACGTTTCCTCGTTCGGTTTAATGTCCAAAAAACTACAAGTTCCAGTGATTTCCAAGTGCAAAAAAAGAACCGAGGACACGCAAAGACGGTTTCCACAACGCCTGGCTCTTCCCACGCCAACACTCCGCCAGCAGGGACGTGTCCAAGGGTAGAAAATGAGAAAAGAGAATCAGTGTTTATACAGTTTATCTCACTTTGCTTCGCGCTTTTACGCACGACTCCAAAAACAGCGTGCGGGCAGCTCGGCTCTTTCTCCTGCTTTCTGCCTCCCTTCCGTTCACGTCCTCCACCTCTCTCGTTTCCACTCACTCTCTCTCTCTGTGTGTGTTCCCTCCTTTCGGACGGAGATGTTTAACCGACTCCCAGCTCTCGACCAGAGCTGCAGAAAATCCGCCAAAAACGCGTCCCGGGCTTTTTAGTCCGAACCCGGAGCTTCGCCGGGTTCCCACGTGCTGATTATCTCATGCAAACTTAGAACTTGGATCCGCACTTTACGAAAGTGGCTCCGTACTCCCAACAATCCTGACTTCCAGGGGAGGTTTCTTTGGAGCTGAGGGATTGCGGATGCGCCCTCTCACGAGTGATGCGCAAACTGCACGGGCCACTGACATAAGGGGATTAAAGGGACAATGAAAACACTGTCACTTTCTTTCTTTTTGCTGTCAGATCAGAGTAACAGATGTTTCCATGCGGTTCCGTGTGGTTTGGACTTGTTGCACTGTGCAGGAGAGGATGTCAGGATGACTTAAAAGCAACATCTCTCTCCAAACAACGTGGAGTCTGTGCAGAATTGGACGGATAACAGGTGTAGTTTGGGAGAAAGTAGTAAATCTCACAATGAAAAGGAGACACTACAGGTGAGGAAAGGCATATTTGTAGAATGAAATATTCACTAAATCAGGTTGTGGGTAACATATATGAACCAATCTTTCTATAAAAAGCTTTAAAAATAGATTCGTAAAAGGAATAAAACGCCAAAATTTGCTCTAAGTTCTACTATAAAAAGAGATTTCTGATTCAGGCATAGTATGTATTATATGATTCCCTACTTTTGTTTTTGTATTGTTTTGTTTTTTACTGGAAACCTATATTTTAACTAATAGATATCACCATAAAGCTTCCCCCAGCTGATTCTGACAGTTGTTTTTTTGTTTTGGGTTTTTTGTTGTTGTTATTTTGTTGTTGTTTTTTTTTGTATAACAACGTTTGAAATGTTAGGTCTGTATATGCAAATGAAGTTTTTATCTCATTATATGAATGTTTTAATTTGCATCAGTGGCCAGTTAGCAAAATATCATAAAATAAACACCTAAGTGTTAATATTTTCTTTCCACTGGTTGAAACAAAGACATGCTGTGGAAACAAAATAGCTCTACCCTCCTAATTAACCACTGCATGAGAAAACAGGGATTTTTGCCTGCAGCGTTTCCCCTGAAGTAGAATAGTGCAGCAGTGGAAGAAATTCTCAGCTGCTTTACTTAGATCAACTAAAAGTACAACTGCAACATTAAAAATACAGAATCTACTCCAAAAAAATACATTTGTATAAAAGTGCATGTTTATCATAAAAACATACATAAAGCACTAAAAGTAAACATCCCTGCCCCCTTAAAATGACATTACTAGACTGTTAATGCTTCAGTTCATAAGCAGCTTTTTCCAGATGTAGCCGGTCGAGGTGCAGCCAGTTCAACTAATGTATGTACACAGCAAAGTGTACAACATTCCCTTCTGAAATGTGGTGGACTAAAATAATAAAGTAGTCGAAATGTAAACTCTGAAATGAGTAATAGCACTTCACCTAAGTACCTTCACTTGAGCAAATGCACTTAGCAACTTTCCAGGTCTGGATTACTGTCAGTATCCACATGGTCATATTAACCCTTTGATGCACAACTGTACAAACCACCTCCAGTGTACAATATGGGTCAGAAATCTTACTTCACACATGGCTGATTGTTTCTATGTTATACCTTTTGACATAAATTTACTTTGTTGTTTAATATTCGAGGTATTTGCTGAATATCTTATCACTGATAATCACAAATCCTGATCGTTTAATGACTAAACACACGCACTGGTCAAGAAATGATCCATATGTAGTGATAATGGAATTAGATAGGGACTTTTCATATTAGTAAAAGATTGCAATAATGAACATATTTACTGTGGACAACTATTCTCCAGCAAAACATGGCAGAAGCACTTAGTCATGGATGAAATAACAAGAAACTGACTTTTGTGGCCCATGTTGTGCATTAGAAGAGTATTGACACAAAAATAATCTTCATTCAACAACTCAGGAAGAAAATATTTCAACAAATTAACAGGGAGAGTGAATGGGGAATTTAATTTATTGCAAGAATTTAGAAATTAAAGCATTGGGTCATTTTTTGACTCATGTGTGTCAAAGAGTTCATTTTTAGACGTTAAAATGAGTTCTTGGTTATAATACAATGCTAATGACCCTGAGGGTATCTTCAGCATTAACTCAGCTTGAGCTTGGAGATTACATATTTTTAGCAGAAAGATGGGGGTATTTTGAAGGCAAAGAGTGTTTAGTGTGTGTGGTTGCATTATGGGAACTACAGGATCCACTGTTTTTGTAATCTGACCCACAGCAAAGACTAAGAATTCAGCTATTTCTGTGTCTGCTGATTTGATTTTGACCCTTTTTTGTCTCGTAAAAGTCACAACTTTATGTAGGTTTAAGAATACATCTCTGGAGAGGTCATTTAATGTAATTAGAGTATAAACGCCAACATACACACTTTCAGATGTACAAACCAGCTACAGCTGTTGATGGACATCAGCCATGTCTGCAGTATAGATATAATAAGCAATACAAGGAACAGAACACAATGTTTATGGCTGCCCCCCCCCCCCCCCCCCCACACACACACACACACACACAGTGAGATTCCCAGAATCACACATATGTATTTAACCTTTAGTTATAGAGATCAGCTGAGCACACACAATCTTTTACAACATCCTGCTGACAGTTGCTATAAAGGGAAATAAAACAACCACACCAGACAATCATTCACAGTACAGAACAACAAAAGACGAAAAGGTAAAATGGAAACAACCAGAACACAGGGGGTGGAGGATTACTGAGGATGTGTTTGGATGACATTGCAACAGAAAAAGCAGAATCCCTCACAGCCGTAGCTTTTATATAAATCACAGACTATATGAGGGAAATGTTCAGTGTATTCTTCTGGGGACGACTCTGTAATATTTGAAATAACATAATATAAACGTCTCTTCACAGATCCAGTAAATGGATTTTGTGTTGGTGGTGGTTTACAGGAACTTTCAGGTTCAGTTTAACTGTGATATAATCTGCAGAATGTGGCAGAAAAACATACAACCACCATATTTACCATAGCGGGAGAAGCTCTCCGCACTCTATGCCGGTGAAAAATGTGATTTTCTTGTCGTGACTTGTTCCGTCATACCTGGTGGTGCCAAAAAGTCTGTTTCAAACAGACCCCAGAGAGTGGAAGGGACACTTTTCACACCATTTTTGTATTTTCATGCACTGAAATCCAACACAGGTGTAAATAAAAATCACATCATTTAAATGTAAGTTAGCTGCATCACTGAGCTGTTGTCACTGGTTGTCTTGATTAGAACCAAACCCTCCTACAACGATAGGTCAAAATGTCTACTGGGGAAAAGGATGATGAGATTTTACTGACTGATGCTGGCTTCGTGTCAGATGTGGACGAAGTATTCAGATCCTTTATTCAAGCAAAAGTTGTAAAACACACTAACATCCTGTATTCAAAATGTTTCTTATGTAAAATAAGATCAGCAGATTCAGGAAATTATACAGAAAGTACTGAAAGTAAAAGTATTCAATGTTGGAAAATGTCGCCTGTGATTGTAGATTATTATTATTTATGCATCACTTTAATACCAGCATTTTACTGCTATACTGAAGCTAATTGTGAACTATTTTGCTTTGCACTGCAACTAATGATTATGTTGTGGTGGTTATTATTTTTTTTCAATGGATTAATTTTGTTGTTGTTGTTTTGTAGCTTGTAAAAGTTCTGAAAATAGTGACAAAGAGCTAAAAGTGCTTGTTTTGTCCGCACCTCAAAATTAGCCGAAATGCGTTAAAATTATTTAAAGGAAAAACAGGAAATAGTCAAATTTGTGGAGCTGGAAGCATGAAATATTTTTACTTTTCAATTCAATTTACAGATTAGATATAAATTTCTTTTCTGGCACACAAATAGTTGATTAGTTGACTAATTATTTTGGTAAAAAGACTCACGTAAAGTACTTCAAATTTCTACTAAAGTGCGGCACTTGACTAAACACACTCGGTTACGTTCCCCCACTGCTACTATTGAAGTTTACAAAGGCTGCTTCAGTAAAGACAACCTTTTATCACTTTAATCCTTCCAATAAGTCAGACAACATGCTTTAAAGTTTCTAGAATCAAAATTTTTATGGAAACAAAATAGTCAAACAACTAGAAATATGACTCCAAATGAATATCAATGCTGCTGGTTTGTGCTGCCCCCAAGTGACCAATTCAAAAATGAAATTTGAGCTAACTGGTGAAGATGTTTTTCACATACTTCATTGGAAATAAAATCTGTTTCTTCCTCTTTGTTATCACAAGAATGTATTATCTGCATTCACATCTCGTCTTGTGATCTAGAAATCTTCATTCATAGCAGCTCTTTGCTCTTAGTTCCTTTTCATCTACTCATGTTTAGATAATTTGGGCTTGATTTTGTCATTTTTGTTTAATTGAGCACTTCCCATGCTTCTTTTCCAAATCTCTCTAATCTTCCTTTATTTCCCAATGTCATGTTTTGTTAATAAAATAATCACAGTTGGTCAATTAATCACTTAATTGTCACTGACATCAATATGCCACCTGTTCCTTGTTAGGCCCCCTTTGTCATGTCTCATTACCTTCTCAACTCAGTCATCATCATTTCCCACCTCCAGATTCCCGCAGGGACGTTTATACATTTTTTCTGCAGGCATGAAACTGAGCAGCAGAGCAAAAAACTGATTTCCTGTGCTCCGTTTTTTTGTGTTTGAAAGAGGATTTGTTAGATTGAAAAGCTGGAGATCTGTACAAAGAACTTGTACAAGCTCAATCTTGCCATCATCGGTATGGAGATGTGAGTTAGCTTACATGCAGGGTTCAGATGGCCAAATTCAACTCTTTACAGTGCCAATAATTTAGTTAATTTTCACAGGTAAAGATGGTAAGCAGTGAAATTTGACTATATTTTGCCATCACTGGCCACGGAGACATAACAGGCAGGAATACAGTGCAGAGAAAATAGTAGGGGTTACTTTTACTGTCCTTCACCTCATATGAACAGCGTTTTTCAAGGGGTTTTGGAAAATATTAGGCCCTCAAGAGCACAAGCTACACTTTTCTTTTGTTGCAGGATGTTGTGACTGTTCACAGTCTCGTGCAAGCTTCAAACGTTCCCATGGTAGCTGGAGGCCAAATCTCTGACAAAAAAGGACCAAATGTACATCTTGTTTGACACCAAGTCAAAATCAAACTCAAAGTCAAATGTACTTATAAGGCACATTTATAAACCACAGTGCTGTACAGCAGGTGCTACGACACAACAAAACACAGTGATTACAAGACAAATTTGAATAGAAAGATAACACAATAAGAAGATTAAAGAGTTGTAGCACAATAAACAATGAAGTCAAGGTGTCAAGATCAACTAGGATCAATGAAAGGAGTTTGTTTGATTTCAAAGTTTTTAAAATCTGAGCAGCTCCTACATGAGAAAGTGAGCTGTTTCAGAGATTAAGAGCAGCCACAGTAAAAGCTCAATCATCTCTATTTTTGGGCCTGAATCTCAGAACATCTAAGATCATCTGGTGGGTCAATTGCTATGATGAAGCAAGATTTCTGCTAAATAAAGTGGTCCCAACCCATTTAAAGCCTCAAAAACAAGCAATAAAATCTTAAAATCTATGATAAAGCAACCGCATTTTGTATTCTTCTGAAGAAACGAGTGCTATTCGCCCACATTCAAGAACTCACAACAGTCTAAACAAGTGATTGATGGAGGCATGGATAATTTTTTTCACAGTTTTGGGGACAGCGTTTGGTCTTATCTTGGCTGAACGTTTGATCTGAGCTGAACTGTCTGTCAGATTTGGAAGAGACATAGAAGATCACTCCAAGGTTTTTCCACTCAAGATTGTTGGTATGTAGTCAAAGGGTCAACAGTGCCATTAGGAAAAACTCTGCCAGTGGTTTCATATGTTGGATACATATGGAAAAACAGATAAGACTGGACAACGGTCCAAGAAGAAAACCTACAAATGAAAATTCAGCTGGATGTAAAGTCTTGGTACCATTCAGGTTGGCAAGACAGATAAGAGGTGGGTTTGTTCGCATTTTTAACAAGTATGGATATGGTCAGTCTTTTGAGAACACCTGTGCTATACAGTGTGTTCTGACTGAGTGTGGTTGAAATCACCTTAGGTCTCTGGTACGCCAGGTTTAATCCCATCACTGCAGAACCACCAAAAGACCACAAGTTATTGTGGAATCACTTGGAGAAGAGTTATAAAGATGAGGCGCTGCAATTGGATGTCAAGGTAAGCCACCACAAAACCTACATTCCTCATCTACAGGCATGTATTTCCAGGACTTCCATTGGTAGCAACTTGTAAGAAGCATGTCAGTGTAAGAGTGATAGTTACTGTGAGTTGGAGCTGTTTTAATGCACTGTTTGTAGCATTACAGCAGATCTGGACTCTTTGATAGTTAACTAAAACCCTTCATAACTCTGTAAAAGCTCTGTAATCTGCACATGCAACATTCTTCATATGAAAACAGGGAAAATACATAATTGGACGTCAACGATGATGAATGCTGTGATGTATAAATGGTGTTTGGCCAATGGAGCTATTAGCTCACTGATTTGAACCTCCCCAGTCAGCCTAAAATACGGCTTATAAATCTTTAAGTAAGTCTTTTCACACCAGAGTCCATAGAATGTAGAAAAAATGCAATAAAAAACAGCAGAGATAGCTGCAGAGAAGGCAGGGAAGGGACAACTGGCAGCAAACTCCCAGACTGTGTTTTTACCTCTTAGTCTTCACTTATGAAAATAGATGTACATTATTTAACAAACTTAAAAGAAAAGAACATTTCTGAATCCTGTCTAGACAGATAAATGAAGGACAAGAAATTTCAACAAGATACCGCCAGAACATCCTGTTATGGCTTTTTAAAAAGAGTACTTCCTTGAAAACAGAGATAACATTCAAGGAAAATACACAGCAGATAGAGATGTGGAACCGGGAGACATCTGAAAGGTAAAATAGCAGTCAGAGGTGATGTAGAAGTTAAAGAAATGGGTTTCTGACTGGAAGGTTGCTGGGTTGATGCCCCGAATGCACAACTACTGGAGTACTATTGTGCAAGACATGCAAATTATAGCTGATCCACTGATACTGTTAAGCACTGGGCAGCTTCCAGTAATAAATATACTTTGTGTGCATGTGATGCAGTGTAATGCTGCAAAAAATCATGCTCAGCAAAATCTCTGCCTGTGTAAATAATGGTTTAGAAATAGATTAATAAGCACCATAAAGTTCAGCATAATTTAAAAAAAAAATGCTCACTTTTCTTACAAAAAAAAAAAAAACACACTATCAGCTAATTTACAATTAGGGTTATTGATATACATTAGCATAAATGAGAAGTGTAGTCTGTATTCTTTGATTCAAACCGACACCAACAGGAAACCACATTAGCCGCATTTTTATATATTCCTTCCACAAGGTGGTAGAGAATGAAAACCAGGCGTCCATTAATCAAACGCACATGACGGTGTGATGTGTTTGCAGAGTTGCATGAATGTGGTCCTTTTAAAAAAAAAAAAAAACAACAACAACAAAACAGATTCACGCACTGAGTGATGGCCAGAAGTGGCAGCAATGACTGGTTGTCATTGGAGTTGTGGCACTGATCAATCACACCCCCAAGGTTGTTGTGGGCCAAACCCGATGACATGTTGCATTGGGCATGATGTGAATGCAGGTCAAAAAGAGCACAACATGCACAGTGCAAGGACGGCAAGCTGGGAGGGTGCGGGGAAAAAATAGGGTAAATGAACCAAGAGTCTGCAAGCAGTTGTGGCTTCCAGATGAATTTATCCATTTTTTTCCAGTTCTGATACACAATCAATGTATTTTAAGAGCATTGTTGCATAAAATAAGGGGATCTTGAAGAGAATATCTGCTTTCTGAAAAGGTTTTTTCTCAGTAATTAGATCACTTTAATGTGTATTTCTGGTGTGAGGTGATATATGATCATTAAAAAGCTGTATAATTCAATCAATCTGCACAATTTATTTTTTAATAATACAAAACTGAAAGCAACTATTTAAGATGGAACATGATCGCCACCTCCTGGCTAACCGCTGAGCTGCATGTAGTGTTGAGCCACAAGCAATATCTAATTCACTCACATCTATCTTTTCCCTGCAGTAACTCATTGCTTTTCTGCCTTCAACATACACTATATTGCCAAAAGTATTCACTCACCTGCCTTGACTCGCATATGAATGCAAGTGACATCCCATTCCTAATCCATAGGGTTCAATATGACGTCGGTCCAGCGATAACAGGTTCAACTCTTCTGGGAAGGCTGTCCACAAGGTTTAGGAGTGTGTTTATGGGAATTTTTGACCATTCTTCCAGAAGCGCTTTTGTGAGGTCACACACTGATGTTGGACCAGAAGGCCTGGCTCTCAGTCTCTGCTCTAATTCATCCCAAAGGTGTTCTATGGGGTTGAGGTCAGGACTCTGTGCAGGCCAGTCAAGTTCATCCACACCAGACTCTGTCATCCATGTCTTTATGGACCTTGCTTTGTGCACTGGTGCACAGTCATGTTGGAAGAGGAAGGACCAGCTCCAAACTGTTCCCACAAAGCTGGGAGCATGGAATTGTCCAAAATGTCTTGGTGTGCTGAAGCATTCAGAGTTCCTTTCATTGGAACTAAGAGGCCAAGCCCCATGTATGGCTTGGATGCAGCTGCTCGGCCACGACTGGATTTGTTGCACAGGCGGCATCCTATCACAGTTCCACGCTGGAATTCACTGAGCTCCTGAGAGCAAGCCATTCTTTCACAAATGTTTGTAAAAGCAGTCTGCATGCCTAGGTGCTTGATTTTATACACCTGTGGCCATGGAAGTGATGGAACACCTGATTCTGATTATTTGGATGGGTGAGCGAATACTTTTGGCAATATAGTGTATAAAACCTGGAGAAGTGAAGCACTGAGATCTGTTGGAGGTGCCAGCTGTTCGAACTGGGCGGCGCTGGGGTCAGTTTGTGCTCAGTAGTTGGCAGACCAGCTGGAAGAGTTAATGTCCGAGTCAAGACAGCTTTCATTCAGAGGAGCTGTTTACTAAAGAGCACAATATTAAAGGTGGTTTTCTACGAGCATTGTCAGTTAATTTTTGTGCTTTTACTTTTTACTTCACCCAAGGTTGGGTGTCAGGAGACACAGTAAATTTACAGAGCAAGCACATTAATGTATAAACCTCTTTTACAAGCAGTATATTGTTGTAAATAAAGACTAAATGAGGCATTTGGATTTTTATGTACTGTACATCCTGTGCCGTACGTACAACGTACGTTTTTAAGCATCAGTGTATGGATAAAGTCCACATAGGTAGCACTTCATGGTTAAAAAAACAAACTAAAATATCTAATAAAAATTATTTTTAAATGAAGAAACTTCGTATCAGGATGAAAATGATAAAAATCTGTTCAAAACAAAATTATAGGTCAAAACAATTTCACACAAACAACTTGTGTATGTTCCATATTAAAGCACATATTTTAGCAATAGTGAAATTTTCATTACATGGACTTTTTTTCGTGCTGTGGTCTGTTCACTGCAATTCATATTCCTGCTGTTTGTACTGTTTCAACAGCAGAGTCTCAGAATTTCTTGTTTTCATGTTCATACAGAATAAAAAAAAGAATATACCTGTTGAGACTTGAAACATGACTTGGGTATTTCATCAGCAACAAGCTTGTTTTTTTCTTTGGGTTGTTTTTTTTTTTGGGTCAGGTACATTGCTGTTGCATGGTAACATACTAAATGATGCCTTTTACATACTCAGCAGCAAGAGCTAACACAACAGTTTGATGTTTTAACGAGTGTAAGTATGTTTGAAAAAGGCCCATACTGCAATTAGACAGAATGGACCAAATGAATGACAGAAACCGGATATTGGCTGGAAATCACACATTATGAAATCTGTTCCAGCCCCAGCAGTTTGCCATCCAGCTCTGCAGCAGATTTATAGCGTCTGATAAGAAACGCCAGAGACGGATATTGTGATTTCTAAAGGAGAATGAGAGAAGCCGCGCTGAATACAAAAACGATAGGAGGTGAGTTTAATTTTCCACATATTAAACACAGAACAAGTAGAAAAATAAGCATGTTCAACATTCTTTGAAAAAAAAAGTAGTTTGGTCACAATAAAAGGAATAAATAAAAGCAACGCAGTGATTACGAGTCACTCTTCGGAGCTGGAGTCAGTGGAGCTGCTGGTGGCAGAGTCTGAAGAACTGCTGCTGTCAGTGTGATGAGATGCAGTTTGTCTGCTTTTCTCTGGATGAAAAAAAAGCACCGTTGTCAGTGAAATGCTGCAGACGACATTGAAATTATCTGGGTAATTAGCAACTTCACGTGAAATGATTTAATTGAAGATGGCAGAGGGGTTTTGTACTCACTTTGAAATTTCTTGAACCTCTTATACAGACAAGACTTGACATATTGCTCCAGCTCTCGCAGCGTGGACGGCTTCAGTATCTCAAAGTCAATCTCAATCTCATCCGGGCTGGCATTACCCATCGAGGGCTCTCGTGTCTGAATGATGTGCACCACGCGGGCCAGCTTCATGCCAGGCAGCCGGTTAATGTCGAGGCTCAGCTGGTGCTTTTCGTCGTAAGTCATCGGTAAACATTCAACGCCCGAATCCCAGGTGTGGCTTCCCTCCAACGACCGCCTGAAATTAAGACAATGTAGGTGTCAGAGGAAGTAAAGTACTAAAAAAATAAAGCTCTTGATTTATGTACATAATCA
This sequence comes from Amphiprion ocellaris, assembly GCF_022539595.1. NCBI lineage: Eukaryota > Metazoa > Chordata > Actinopteri > Pomacentridae > Amphiprion > Amphiprion ocellaris. The sequence continues at coordinate 26,252,233 of NC_072782.1, read as the reverse complement.
TACCTGGAGCTGGAATTTTTCATGCTGTTCACTTTCTCATACTTGTCTTTTTTCTTCTTTGGTTTTCTCACGGGAGCTTCAAGCTGTTGGGGAACAGTTTTAAGCTGGAAAGAGTGGACAGAAACAGTGCCTTTTAATAATGCTAAAGCATTTTTAAAAAAGCCAACAAAAGCTGCAATATCAAGAAACCAAAGAGGAGGTGAGAGTCAGAGTAGCTGCTGTGTGTGATATAGCAGAGGTAAGAGAAAACAAAGCTCTTGCACTACGCCTGCTCAGCATATTATTTTACTAGATTTATCTTCTGCATCTGATTGTCTTCATCTCTCTGTCTTTGCTGGACACTTGAGAGGTATAAAATAAGGTGGCAGAGGTGTTTATGCTAATCTTATCAGAAGATCCTGGCAGAAGTCCTGCAGGTTGAAGCAGAAATCTGCTCCAGAAAATTCTCTCATGTAGAAAAACTGGACCGATGAGGCGACTGGTGACATTTCTACATCATATAAATAATATATTTTCATTTTATTTACCAGCATACACAGGGCTTTATACAGGTAGCGCATGTTGATTATGCCAGCATTTGGAGGGCATCATTTTATACGTTTAACAGATTAACTGCTATGTTACTTCCAACACTTTATGTCGAGATCTGTGCAGGAGCCCACCTGTTGTTCCAGTATATAATGTTGAGTGGCAGGCTCTTCTGCAAGCTGTGATTTCTCCAAACTGGAGGAATCGCTGCCACTTAGACCCGAGCTCTTAGCCGACATCGACTCCACGCTCTCGTCTGGCATTTTTGCAAAACTTTGCTCGAACACTCCCTGAAGCGAACAAACACACAAGGACAGGGGAGAACAGAGTTAAATAGCAAGCGCAAAGAGGGGTATTGAATTCTTTACTTATTGAATCTAACCACTCACAACACACCTGCAGTTTTCTGGCCATGCTGACAATGCAGTGATCTGAAGGGTTGTATTTGTAGCAGTTGGAGAAAATTAACCGCACATCTGCAGCAAATGCTTGTGCGTCCTGGTATTCTCCTCCATTTAACTTTTTCTGGAAATGTAAAACAGAACTGAGTCCATTATAGATGGAGTGTTTGTAAACACACACTAATGTTCAAAAGTTTGGGGTCACTTAGAAATGTCCTTATTGTTAAAATAGCATTTTTTTTCAATGACGATAACATTAATCAGAAATACAGTCTAGATAATGCTAATGTGGTAAATGACTATTCTAGCTGGAAACAGCTGATTTTTAATGGAATATCTCCATAGGGGTACAGAGGAACATTTCCAGCAACCATCACTCCTGTGTTCTAATGCTACATTGTGTTAGCTAATGGTGTTGAAAGACTCATTGATGATTAGAAAACCCTTGTGTAATTATGATAGCACATGGATAAAAGTGTGAATTTTCATGGAAAACATGAAATTGCCCGGGTGACCCCAAACACTTCATTGGTAGTGTACGTTAAATAAAAGTAATAAGGATGCACAATATCTGCTAATGTCCCTTGTAATTATGTTTTCTAACTCATTTCACCAAACTGTCAATGTCAATACTGATAGAAGCACATTTTTTTCCAATTTAACTGGAAAGAAAATCAACTCTGTCCTGTGCAGAGGAATTAACATAATATTCTTCCCACTCTTACTATTATAACTCCTTGGCAGGTGCAGACATAAAATACAATGATTTTTTAGTCTTAACATTCACTATCCAAAAATAAGACGACTACTTCAATTTGCACATAAAAGCTGAAATACAAATTTTTATGCAACATTTTGGAAAAAAAACTGTACACTGTTTTTCTATCTGTCGGTCAGTGTTCATTGTGGGACGAAGAATATTTCATTTTAATGCCTTTATATGCTGATACCGATGATGATGCTACCACCGTGCACCCCTAATGAGTAAATATGCAAATGTAAGTGAACACACTTTAACGGTGCTGAGATCCATGGGGTACTTTATGATGTCGTGGTAATCGTGCAACTCCAGCGCTCTGACATCTACGGGCTTGTAGAAAGGCCAGGCGTAGGCCGTATGTTTCTTGGACAGCATTTCCTTCAGGACGTCATTGCAGTACTTGAGCTGTTCGCTGGGGCCGCCCTGTGCAGTTCCCTGTTGTGGCGACTCCTCCTCCAAGTCGCTTTTAGAAGGAGTGACGGATGTGCCTGCACTTTCACGTCTCCTCTTGCTTTCTGATAAAACATTCAAAGTAATTGTGACTGTTAAGCACATCAAAATACATGAGAGAAAATTCAACCCGGTCATCAGACTTTTAAGTATTTAGATTTCCTCTTACCATATTGTGCTGAATGACCACAAGACAGCGTATAAAACAGTCAAGTACATTTCAGCAGTGTCATTTCAAACAAAAACAAGCACAGAAGAGGGTCACCCAACTAACACAGCAACACTCACAATGATTTTCATACTTGCAAAATTCTGAACTATTGATAAAATATTCATACTATTCATACCAAGGGAGATTCTGAGGTCCTTCGTCTCTAAATAGATTATAGGCTCAGACAGCTGTAAAACTCAAAGCCTGGCCGGCCTGCATGATTTCGTGCTCAGAAAACCACACACAGAGAATTCTGAAGCAGCGGTTCATTGAATAAAACATCATGTTACTCTATTAATTGCACCAAAAAAAGAAGTCTGTCTGTTCTACATGCCTGATATGGTTTATATCTTTCTTCTTAGTAATCAGGTTAACTAGTTTCCGACTTTTTTGTAAATGTAATCTCCTTGTTGTAGAGGCACATGTCCCAAATCAGATCTATCGTCTTCCAAGAATTAAAAAAAAAAATCATATTATGTACAAGATATTGAGCATCTTATCAATGACACTTTCCTTCTTCCTATCTGTGACCTTTGTTTGCTGCACAAGTATGCTCTGTTCAGTTTCAAATTCTACAGTAACATTTGTGCACGTGAAATAGCCTTGGTTGTGTTACCTCATCATATGAGCTAATTAATTACCTGGATTGCAGCTTTTTTTGGTCTTGCCTTTGGCTACGTGCGGTAAAATCTCCACTTCTCTCGGAGGCATGCTGGCAACTTTTTGCAAGAAAATCTTTTCCAAGGCGAGGGCCATCAGCACTATGTCGTCTGTAGGCTAGAAGACAGAGGGTAAACTATGAAGCAGTACTTTTGAGGCCAAACAGCAGTCTACTCTTGCAACAACAAAGCTCCTCACCTTGTTATATATGTAGCAGTTGGTGAACATGGTGTTGAAGTCTTGCATGCATTCACTCGCACTCCAGTAGTAGTTGTTCTCCAGTCGCTTCTTGATGGTTCCCATATCCATAGGACAGGTTATTATCTTATGATAATCCTGAATTAAGAAAAAGAGTCAACGTATTAGAAGAATATAATCTTGGGGTTTTTGTTGTCTCATACTGTCATAAACACCTGAAAAGTTATTTCATGCAGAATTCAAACACACACTTCGTTTGAGTTTATTACATTTTGGATTTTATTTTGATAGTTTTTGGCCATAACTGCTGACAGTCACTAAATATGAAACCCATGGAGCTGATTTGCCTGTATTTTCCTTGTTGAAACAAAATGGTTTTGATAATCTACTTATCTGATCACAGCCCTGTTTGACTTTGCTGCAGTGATGACACAATGCTCCCAGATCAGAGCAATTATGTAGGTGACTGCAATGACGGCAAATACAAAATTGTGGCCAAAACTACATAAATACAAACTCATGTTGTAATAAACTGGAATAACAATGGACAGTATCTAACCATGCACACATACACACATACACACACACACTCACACACACACACACACATATATATTATTACCTAAGGTCTAGAGATATGTCTTATTGGTTTCTGCACTACCTCAGTTGACAAGACTGAAATTTGATTTAATGTCAGTTGCTCTGATGATCCTCTGAGCTCACTCTAAACAGTTGTAAATGGCCCTAATAATAAACTACAGAAAGTACTATTTAAGATAAAGTCCCTATTATATTACTTTATCAAACATCAAAATTAAAACCTTTTTCTAGTTAGCTAGTCATTAACCCGTTTAATCCCAAATTTTTCCCTACAGAATAAGTGCAGGTATTTTACTCCATAGACCTCCCTAACACATAATATGTATAATTTTTTCATTCCATATTGGTTTTGTTAGTGCAAATGTAGGTTTTATACTCAGCAACAATTGTTGCCGGTGGGAAACCGCATAGTCTAAATTTACACAAATTCTTCAGTTTGACCTATTTACACATTTTAAAAAAAAAAAAAAAAGGAAGAATAACACTAATAAGTGTAATATATTATCACTAGGCATGGTTATAAATGTGTTCAGAACTTTATAAGATACATAAAGATGCCATGGCAATGCATGCTGAAGAAAACTAAAACTGACAACATTGCAATTACTGCATTTCACAGTCTCATAAAACAGTTAAATAACCATAGAGCTCAGAGTGTTTGATCTTACAAAATAAGAACTGACCATAGTTTACAAAAATAAAATAAATTCACATTGTGGTAGTAGCTTAGATTGTCTATTTACTGAACACTAACATCATGGCCAGAGGATGAGTGTACATAAAGCTTTCAAGCAATTAATAGTTGTTTTGTGTATGGCATCATCTTGTGAGCACCCTTAGAGTTAGAGAATACATGAGCAGGAACAAATCAACAGGGTCTGCTTTACTTTGTTTCATGCAGTCTGCTGCAGTTCCTCCATAGGTCACAAAATCTGGTTTATTGGATGGACTATGTATTGACTATGTATGTATGTATTGGACTATATATTATGCTAGCGGCAACAAATGTTGCCATGCTTACGTTTACTCTTCTTATGATCAAAAGATGCATGCAGGCATAAAATTCTCATTATATATCAGTAGTAGACCCTTTTAAAAATGTATGTACAAAATATCTCAGTTATATCTGTTAATTAAGTTATTTAAATAAATTATTCTTGTACAAGTTTGAGGCAAACATCTCCTTCCGTCGGTGCAGGCAGGAAGTAAAGAGGCCTAGTTATGTGACCATTCACACTAGTTGTATGACATTGATGCAATTTAGAGGAGACAAACTATTCTTTGATTTCAAAACTTGCATTACCTGTCCACAGCCAAAACAACACTTTTAGAGAGTAAAAATTAAAAGAAAAATGAGCGGCAACAATTGTTGCCAGTGGGATTAAACGGGTTAAGTACTGACATGTTACAAATGCAGAATCAAGCAGATTATCGGATTGTTATTCATGTTTGAGTACAGGCTCTCAATGTCGGATGAAAAGTGTGGCACCGCATTCCAACACCTCCATACTCACTGTGCTGTTTAAGTGGGGAGAGCATGAGAATTAGGAAGAAACCAAAACAGTGGAAGAAACAAAGAAAAGGTGTTAGCCAATCTTAGACAACATCATTAATAGCTGCAATGAAAGAAAGCCAAAACAGAGGAAAATTTAAAGATTTAGAGGCAGTTTTACTCCAGTGAAAGAAGAGGAAAACAGATGCTTTTCCACAAGGCAACATAGACAATAGTGTGCAGAAAAATCAGCTTCTTCAGGCATCCACCACCTGTACATTACTTTAATTTGCATGTTAATATATTTTTTGGCACCTCAAACAAATCTAACTAATAGACTGCTGCCTTTAATATGGATATTTATTACTGCTGCAGTGGGTAAAAAAAACAAAAAAAAAACAAAACTACACTACAATTCAAAAGTTTGGGGCCACCAAGGCAATTTCATGTTTTCCCTGAAATCTCACACTTTTTTAGCCTTTCAACACGACTAGGTAACACAATGTACCATTAGAACACAGGTTAGTTGCTGGACATGTTCCTCTGTACCCCTATGTAGATATTCCATTAAAAATCAGCCATTTCCAGCCAGAGTAGTCATTTACCACATTAACAATGTCTAGACTGTATTTCTGATTAATTTAACATTATCTTCATTGAAAAAAAATGCTTTTCTTTCAAAAATAAGGACATTTCTAAGTGACCCCAAACTTTAAACAGTAGTGTAGATCTCAAAGAGCAGAACTGCAGTTTGCAAAAGCCTCTACAAATGCAGAAGACCCATGTTAATTTCAGGATTTGTTTCATGTGTTTTTGGCTGAAAAAGACAAGTGATTATTTTCACTATCAGTTAATCTGCAAAATACTGTTGCACCTGATTGACCAAACCCCCCAAAACATGTATTATACAGTGTAATATGAGAGAGAAAACAGCAAATCTTCTCATTTAAGGGGCTGGAATATGGGAATATTTGACATTGGTTCAAGAACCAAATCATCAACTACTCACCGGTAGTCCGAGAGAGACTGCATCGACAGGCTGGTAAAAAGGCCAGGCGTAGTGATGCTTCCACATTGATTTGATCACTACATTCTGTATGTATTTCAACTGGTTGGTTCTCCGGCCTGGCTTGCTCGGATTGGTCACCTCAGGAGGTGGAGGGTTCATGAGCTGTGGAGGGTTCACAAGTTGTGGAGGGTCCGTGTCTGCCGACATGGTGGGGAAACAGCTTCTTCTGGTTTCTGTTATCTCTTGTGGATTATGTCACCTGTCAGCTCATCAAAGAATCTGAGGCAACACCAGCAGCCCACGTTATACGGAGTTTTCATACCACACAATGACCTGTTGACAAAAGTGAATAAATGGTTATAATAGTGTGCCTCTCATGGTCCAAAGAAGAAAGATATAGAAAATAAGTGACTGTGTCAGATTGCCTAATGAAATCAATTTACTTTCAAATTTGTATGCCAAACTTTCACATATATAGCAGAAAACACAAGATGCCTCAAAAGTAATAAAGGAAAAAAAGACATTCATGTACGAAGGAGTGCCAATTATTAGTCCCAATATTCTGCATTTTTCCTAATATTGATGTTATTGTTTTCTATTTAAATCAGCTTTACAATAGACTAAATCGTTCAAAAATGGCTTTCTCTATCTGCCATCAACACATTGAGATCTTGAACAATGATATATAATTGGTTGCACATTAAATAATAACCTTTGATCAATAGCAAAGAATAATCAGTGAAATGTTCTCTTTTAATTAAACATGTAAAATATTAATAAATTAAGGCTATTCAACAAAGTTGTGTGCTATTAGCAACTGTTATTTTTTATAACCAAATTTTCATTTTTGCTGCAAATGTTCCAAACATCTGTATAATCGCAAAAATCTGGATCAGAACCAGCCTTGAAAAAAACATATCAGGCAACCTGTATCTAACATATGCCACATGTGGTTTCATATGAACAATTCTCCTCCCATGGTGCAATGCAGCCCTCGCAGGAAAAAAAAGATACAATGATAGTAACTGTTTAGTGGGCCTGCTTTAAATTTTTATTTATGAGGTCTGGTGGCTTTCTACATCTAGCTTGCATCAGTGGTGACTGAATTATTTAAAATCTGAATCAGTTTAATTGCTTGGTAGGGTTTCACATGCAAGAAATAAATGGTGATTTCGTGCATTACAATAAAAACCAACAAGTACAGAATATTTAAAGCACAAACTGATTTCAAATTAAATCAAGAATTGCAGGTTGCAGACAGTTATGGGCCAAATAAACAGCAAGTGGAGCTAATACAAGGGACTGTAAGTAATTAAATTAAATAAATGTTTACAATGTTTGTTTTAATTATCATTTTTAATGTATTGTGCTCATTACCCATTGACAAATGTCATTATCTGTTGAGCATGGCTTGTGAAGCATGACAGGTGTAGCAAAAACTACATAATATGTAAATGGCAAATAGTAAATAATACCTTGAAATTCCTGCCATTACTCGGTTGACATATTACCAGTAAAGCCAATATAACACCAAAAAGCAAATACAAAGTGTGTCAGTCTTAAACTGAGCTCAGTATAGTTAAATGCCACAAAAGCAGTTGTTGGAAAAACGTTCAAAAAGTTAGCTAAACCTTGCTAGCTGGTAAAAATAACGACGTGACTGACCGATAAACACAAGCCGACATGACAAATAAAGATAATTAAACATAATTATGTTCAGTAATGTCTCCTTAGAAGTCTGTTTACAAGAGTCCTGCTTTGTTTTGAGGTGGTCAGCTTCCAGCAAACCCTTCAAAGGGAGTTGCCTTTTAGCTAGCCGTTTTCCTTAGATAAAGTTAGCATAAATACCAGTGCAATTCATTCGCGGGGGATCATGGGAGGGTCATGGGGGAAAACACACACTACATAAAATAAGCTATTTACAAACTTCTGTTGTTGTAAAGGTACGACAGACAGATAGTTTAGAAGCTGCTCTACTTCAGAAACCTACAACGAAGGCTAAACACAGCAGCGAAATTGACGTATACTAACGAGAGAGTGTGGATAAACAAACTGAAAACTTCCAGACTGACCTGCTCCAGGCGAGGCTGCAGGCGAGGCTGCAGGGAACATGCTCCGCTTCATCATTAGCTTCTTTAGCCGACTGCTAATTGACGGTAAAGGTGCAATACTGCCACCTGCCGCCCCGGAGGGTGTAATACGAAATATAATATAATATAATATAATATAATATAATATAATATAATATAATATAATATAATATAATATAATATAATATAATAAAATATAATAAAATATAATAAAATATAATAAAATATAATAAAATATAATATAATATAATATAATATAATATAATATAATATAATATAATACAATATAATACAATACAATACAATACAATACAATACAATACAATACAATACAATACAATACAATACAATATATGTTCATATATATGTTCATATATATGTTCATATATATTGTAATTTATTTATTGATTGATTGATTGAGTTCTTGTATATCTTTATTCTTATTATTCTTATTGATTCTTATTGTGGTCTGGAACAGATGCACAATACATTTCACTGCGCATTATGGTATGTATAATTGTGTTTGTGATAAATAAAGGTCTTGAATCTTGAATCTTGAATCATCCATCCATTTATTCATTCATTCATTCATTCATTCATTCATTCATTCATTCATTCATTCATTCATTCATTCATTCATTCATTCATCTTATTTAATTTTATCTCATCTGTGTTTCCACATTGCATGTGTTTTTTAAACACATTGAGCTGTTCCTAAGTTCTTCATTCCCTGTGTTTTTGAATCCTTCATTTATAATATGATGTGGGGAATGGTGTGTTGCATTTAATTTGTATGAAGAGTGCTATATAAATAAAGTCTGATTGATTGATAGCATTTATTTCATTAGTGTGCTACCTAGTACCCTTGGTATTATGATTGAACAACCTGATTAAAAAATATATGTATTCCATATAGTAGGTACATGTTCACTTAAAGTATATATTAAAATGGTCATTTGAAGCCATTGAAATTCATAAAACATGCACAAAACTGGACAAGGAACTAATGAAACATCCCAAACAAGAAGATTTAATTTATACGTGAGAAATGTGTCTTTCACAGAGCGTTATTATTGAATAACCTGATAAAAATAAAGAATTCCTGTATATGTATACATGGTATTGAAGTGCACATGAAGCATAGGTATATTTAAACTATATAGATAAACTTCATATTTTAAAGCGATTAAAATGAATAAAGCATGGACAAAACTGGCTCAGCAAATATTTAAGCTCAAAAACCTGCATTTTCGCCTTTGACAATTGACCCTCATTAGTTCCCGTTACTTCAGAGCGCAATGCGCATGCGTAAAGCCTCAGCACACCACATTCCCCGCTTCTCTTCGCAGGTCCTCCCCACAGGACAACATCCTAGAGACAGACACCGAATTTACGTGCTCTCCATGATCGTCTGAATAAATATTCGTGCAGTTTTCCTTTCCAACCTTTAACAGGAGTCACATTCTGACTGTGAAGCTGCAATAATCCCGGTGAGTATCCGCTCTTGCCAGGATCGTCATTGTTTGAATAGAGGGCCCCTCCGGAGCCGATTTGTCAACAGCATCAGTGCACTTAAAGCAGGCGGCTGTATGAGCAGGCTACATGTAGCTGCCGTTTAAAATAAAATGCATTCACGATTAAACAATATCCACCTATTCAAATCCTAAATCTTGAGATAGATATGTAGCTATCGTATCAATATGATCAGTGTGTCAGTTGAACTTCACATTGAAGAGATCCCGTGTCGCCCTTTGTTTGAAATTCCGTTTTTTTCGCATTTAGTGCATTTAAACACGATTTAACATTAACATATTTGAAATAAATGCAAATCGATCCAATGAAGTGTTCCCGTTTAACCGTTTTTAGTCCCCATATCAAGGGAAGCTAGCGTTAGCTTGCTAAAGCTAGCTAAAATAGCTACATTTTAAGCTAAACGAGAAAGCAGCCGTACGACTTGAATGTTTAACCACGTAGCGACAGAAGCTAGCTCTACTCTTGGTCAATAGGTTTAAATAGAATGTTTAGTGGGAGCTGCAGTGTCATTTTATAACCATGAATTCAGTCCTGTCTATTGAGTAGCTGCTAAAGTGTACCTGGCTAGTATAAACCTTAAAGAAACCACTGGGAATATGTGTTTGGGCATTTTGTAATCACGATAGAGATCAAGAGATGCAAATAAACATGGTGTATAATGGTTTAGTATATGCTTTGTACGATACCAATGTCGTCTTGTGATCAAGAGGCATAAGTCTATCCTTTTATTGCTATTTTCTTAAATCTGTAGATGCCTGTCTTTCACATCCACATACTGGTAGATCTCCTAATCCTGTGCTGCAGTCTTACAAAAGTCCAAATCTGTGTGCAGTTTGTTATACTGTAGTCTCACCTTGATTATCTGTGAATGGCAGTACTTACCGGTTACTTAATCATAAAGATTCCTAACTTATTTTAATGTCCGTTTCAGGATAGTCCACAGTAGATGCTAATTTCCCCACCATGGCTACAGAAGACAAGAAACCAGAGACTGACACAAAACCTCCAGTTGTCCCGTCAGCATCTGCCAGCCAAAGCAAGGTTTGGATTTATGGATTATTGCTAATATTTCCATTCCACTGTGATTGCAGCATTTTGCTTTGGAGTGTATTTATTATAATTGTGTTTGCGTAGCTATGTAGGGTTGAACAATTAGTTGATTTCAAATAAAAATAGCAATAGTAAACAGTGCAATTAGCAAATTGCAAGGGCTGACATTTAAGATAAACAAGGTGTTGATATTAAATAATGATATAAATATTGCACTGCTTTTTTTTTGCTCAATCAAAATGAAATCTTCAGGGCTCACTGATGCTACTCATTTGTCAATGCATACATTTTGCATACATCAAGATTTCAACTGTTGATTCCCTTGGTTTTACAAATTCATACCATTTTTAGTTGTGTGACAATCACAGTTTCAATTGTATCTCATATGGTAAGGCTCCATCATGTTTTAAATTTATTTAACAGTGAATATTAAACTGAAAAAACATTTATTATTATTATTATTATTATTATTATTATTATTATTATTATTATTATTATATATTCCAAATCAAGTTGCAATTTCATCATCTGTCAGAGAAGTCATAACACGATGTTTTGCCCAGATTGTTCAATCCTGTTGTTATGTATGTATGATATATACATGTATTTTTTTTGGATACCATTTTAGATAAATGTTTGTCTATTTGTCACACATCAGTTTAGACTTTGTAAATGTCATATTTTCTTTTTACTTACAGTCTGCACCTGCAAAGCCAAACTACAGCCTGAAGTTCACATTAGCAGGTCACACTAAAGCCGTGTCCTCCGTCAAATTCAGTCCCAGTGGAGAATGGCTTGCCAGCTCATGTGAGTTATTTTTCCTTTTATAACCTCCACTGTCACATTTCCTTTAACCCTCATGTTTCTCAAAGTAAATCAGGCCTACAACTATAGTATAGTTTCATTATTGATTAATCTATCAGGGAATTTGTCACGTAAAGGAAACAAAATGATGCAAGCTGAAGTCATTAGGGTGCTTATTTTATCTAAACACGTTTCTAAAGATATTTTTTTTTCGGGTTCCGCGCTTGGCATGCGTGTTACAGCATTAAAAGCGGAAGTGAGTGCATTGTGCAGCAGAAATAACTGTCCTGGCAGAACACGGGAGGACATCTACGATGTAGTATAGTATTCAACCAAAACTAAAGCTATAGGAACCCGGCATGTATTTAGTTGGTGATGCAGAAATCACATAAATATGTTTTATGTGTCATCCGTTTAAACTGCTGGTACTGCAGCGGATAGAACACAAGTAAGAAAACTGAGGAGTTTATTAGTGTTTATTACAGAGAATATTCAATCAGTAAAATTAGTTAGTTAGTTAATTAGTTTGATTTGGCTGCAAATTAAAGTGATTTCCTTCATTATGAGACAGTGACAGACCTACATGCACTTCAATACAATATCCTTTTTAGCAAAAACATAAAACTAAAACTAAACTTGCATATAAAATAACAAAACGTGAACATATTCACTCAAATCATGTGATTCTACAGAATCAATTCCACTTCCAGTCATTTTCTGCTGTAATAAAGCAGCAACTGCTTCTGGAACACTGGTTATCACGTAGGAATCTATAGTCACAGAGACTGTACAAACACTGAATGCAAATTTTTTTTTGTCTTTACAGCTGCTGACAAACTCATCAAAATCTGGGGAGCGTATGACGGCAAGTTTGAGAAAACCATATCTGGACACAAACTTGTGAGTTCGACGGATTCTCATGTTTGCTGCTTGATTGCTAATGTTTCTCTTTGTTGTCAGAGAGATGGGGTTGTATTTGTTACCATTGTTTATACCTGCACGAGTATTTGTAGCATCCTTGACAATATGAAGTTGTTTTAAACTTTAACAGCTGGACTGGTTATGTTTCACAGATTTCTGGAATTCCTTGTTGAAAGGAACCTTTCAGACATCATCACTCTACCAAGGACAGATGATGTTACTTTCACTATTGTACAGAAGGCTTATTATTACAGAAATCCACATTGTTAACAGCAAACATCTGCAGCTGAATTATGACTAATTGTTTACCCACTTTCATATAACTACGGTTAAATTCCTTGCCTACTTTTGCAACATTCTTAAGCGAGAAGCTATGACAAATGGAAGGCAAGGTGACTCACTATTGTAACATACAAAGGTTCTGCAAGCTGCTTTGCTCCCGTGTGAGAGCAGCAGAGGAGTTCTAGTACATTGTAACCACACTTCTCTACTGAACAAAGCTCTCGTTCTCTACAAACATTCCTTGCTGATAAACTCGTCCGATTCGTGGCATTTTCCAGTGATTCTGGCCCCAGCTGCTACCATTACTTCTGCTAACGCTGTGCAGATGCTTTGCTGTGTCAGTATCCAATGGGATCATCCATCCATCCATCCATGCATTATCTATACACCGCTTAATCCTCATTAGGGTCACTGAGGGGCTGGAGTCTATCCCAGCTGACTTAACGCAAAAGCAGGGGACACCCTAGACAAGTCGCAGGGCTACATATAGAGACAATCACATTCACGCTTCTGGTCAATTTAGAGTTACCAATTAACCTGAGCATATTTTCGGACTGTGGGAGGAAGTCGGAATACCCGAAAACCCACACATGCACAGGGAGAACATGCAAACTCCATGCAGAAAGAGCCTGGGAAGGCCGGGACGCGAACCGGGGACCTTCTAGCTGCAAGGTGAAGGTGCTAACCACCAACTGTGCAGCAGCCCAATGGGATCATGCACAACAAATCATCCTGCTGTTTGAGATATCTGCAGCTATTATTTTGACTAGACAAAACTGAATTACAGATGCTTTTAGTCTTCATGGCTGGTCCGAATGACCTTATAGATGTCGTAGATGTAAATTCTGACTCGTCACAGTGTAATTACAACTAGTCAAAAGGATTCTGGGTAGTTAGACAGAGCTAATGGCTTGTCATGTTGGAAAGATGATTAAAAAGAAAAGATTTTTAAAAGTGAAATGTATATTTCCAGTTTGAAAAGAGTTTCCGGGAAGAGCTGCATGCAGCACTAGGACACGTCCATGGCTCTACACTTGCTGTCCTAGTAGCTTTAAGTTCTAAATATTTCCCATGATCCTGCAGGGCATATCTGACGTGGCCTGGTCCTCCGATTCCAACCTCCTGGTGTCTGCATCGGACGACAAAACCCTGAAGATCTGGGACGTGAGCTCGGTAAGGGATCAGCTTCACTGTGCTCTCCTTTAAGTGTCCAGACTGTGATTTAGTCGGACTCTATCTGCACTCGCCACACTGTCTCGTAACATTATACATTCATGAAGAAGGAAAATGGAATCCCTGTCCTTCATATCTGTGGTTTGTGTCGACGTAAATTTTTTATCAAAGCTGTTCTCGCTTCTTTAGTGCGACCCAGCTGCAGACGGGTTGACACCGGTGCTGCTGTGGGTGATAAATGTGACATTTCTTCTTTCTTTTTTCTACTTTAATCCAGGGAAAGTGCTTAAAGACTCTGAAAGGCCACAGCAACTATGTCTTCTGCTGCAACTTCAACCCCCAGTCCAACCTTATTGTGTCGGGATCGGTAAGCTGTAAATGGAATCCAGATGTTTAGAGGTTAGATGGTTTGGAGAAAAAAACTAAACATTGAGGAATATTTGCTTCATTTTATTTTGCTTCCAGTTTGACGAGAGCGTGAGGATATGGGACGTGAAGACTGGGAAGTGTTTGAAAACGTTGCCGGCTCATTCTGATCCTGTCTCTGCTGTAAGTTTGTTGATTCGTTGTCAACGTTAGACGAAACTTTGCCATTTAACTAGGGGCTGCTACGGGTTTTTTTTAGAGCTGCTGCCAATTATTGGTACTCGAGAAAGGCTGATGACCGATATTTGGAACCGACATACATTAAATGTAACGTTTCAACAGCATGTGACAGCAGAGATCCTGTCATTCATAACTGGTCTTCTTTATTAACAACAGTGACAATAACTGAGTATATAAAATAGAAATAGCAGTGATTAAATTAGGGTTTACGTGGGATCAACTGAGATTGATCAGTGTGTCTCCTGCTGTTCTTCTCTATTTTCTTAATATTTTACTGTTCTATCACTTTTATTTCCCACTTAGGTCCATATCATAGAGCAAGTCTGTCAAATAAATTCTAGTTTCGGGACCAAGTTCAGCCTAATTTGATCTAAAGTGGGCCGTACTAGTAAAATCAGAGCATAATAATCTATGAATCACCACAACTCCAAATTTTTCCCTCCGTTTTAGTGCAAAAAATACAATTTTGAAAATATTCATATTTAATGATCTTTTTTTTTTTTTTTTTTTTTTTACAAAGCATTATGAACAACCTTAAATTTTTGAAGAAAAGTAAGTGAAATTTTACTAATGCCTCAATTTATCATTTACACATTACAACTTATAGATCACAGTATATCTACAAAGACAGAAAACATTCAGTCACAGGTATCTGGAACTGATCTGATGTTGTTCTCATCAAAACAACTTGTCAATATCTAGAAATTGACATTAATTTCACATCTGAGTAGTAATCCTGACCACACCACCATACAAACTAAAGTGGGAACTATGAAAGAAGAAAGTTAAGTTATCCGCCCAGCCTTCTAAATGTATAAAATATATACATAAGAAATACATAAAAGTTGTGAGAAAAATTGCAGTTAATGTCCATCCATCCATCCATTATCTGTACACTACTTAATCCTCATTGTGTGGAGGGACTGGAGTCTATCCCAGCTGACTTGGGATGAAGACAAGGGCAAACCTGGACAGGTCGCCAGTCTGTCGCAGGGCTACATACAAAGACAAACAATCACTCTCACATTCACACCTACGGGCAATTTAGAATGATCAATTAACCTCAGCATATTTTTGGACTGTGGGAGGAAGCTGGAGTACCTGGAGAAAACCCACGCATGCACAGGGAGAACATGCAAACTCCATGCAGAAAGATCCCAGGAATGCCTGGACGCGAACCAGGGATCTTCTAGCTGCAAGGCTAAAGTGCTAACCACTACGCCACTGTGCAGCCCACAGTTAATGTCGTCTCTGTTAATTTTTACACTTTTCAAAGTCATCTTGCGGGCCGGATTGGACCCTCTGGCAGGTCGGTTTTGGCCTGTGGTCTGTATGTTTGACAGCCCTATCTTACAGCATTATTAATTATTGTTTTCCAGACTTTGTTTCAGGTTAATCTGTGGCTGCCTTCTAATTTAGCCGCCAGCTCATAGCGTAGCCTTAGCCACTGTGAGAGAAGCTAACTTCCTGGTTTGTGTTTCTTGCTCAGTTTTCACTGCTTGAGAGACGTTCTGAGACCACAGAGTGACGACAGACAGATAAAAGAGGCTCATCAGAGTTTAAGTAGCGCATTTAATTTATCAATAATCTGTCAAGAAAATACAGATACCGATAATCGGGAAGATGCCAGATAATCAGCCGATAATGCATCTGTCCATCCATTTCACATAAACGTGGTACCAGCTGTGTGATGATCTGTGTCGGCTTGCAGGTTCATTTCAACAGAGACGGTTCCCTGATCGTGTCCAGTAGCTACGATGGCCTCTGGTGAGTAAACACCGTGTTATAATAATATATTGACCTCTAAAGTGTGACTATACTTCAGTTAAGATCAGTGATTTTTATTAAAAAACAAGCTTGCCCGGTTCTCCTTTGACTAGATCTGGCAGCGCTCCACTCTGGACATAATAGCGTTGCACTTGATCCAGAGGAAATCTCTCTTCCGTGAAGGAATAAATGCTCTGCTTCACTTTTTGTCACGTTGTAATTGATGTGGACGACTTGCATTTCTATTCATCCAACGGCCGTGTTTATTCACTGCGCCGCCTCACAATAAGAGGCCTTTAATGACCCCTGATTGAATAGCACTTGTGTTATCTTTCATTCACAGTCGAATCTGGGACACGGCATCAGGCCAGTGTTTAAAGACGCTCATAGGTAAGATCAATCCAAGCTTTCAGATGTTTAACTCTTATTTGTGACAGAAAACAGTCATTAAATGGTGCGACTGGCAGACGGAAAACGTAGCTTTCTTTTTTGAAAAGCTCCTTTCAGACGTGCAATCCTTAACGGGAATGTGGCGGCATCTTTTTTGTGAAACGTTTCCACATCTCTACTCTCACACAAGTGACAGTACTTTATATAGTTTGAAGTGATTTTTGAGGAGTTTTTTTACTCCACATTTCACCATCAATATTGGTCTAAAAACATCACTGAGCACAAAAAGGCAGCGTTTGCATGTCAGAATCACAAAACGTCTTTCTCATTCACTTTGCTCTACTATGGCACATCTATAAGAGACTGTAATGTTGATAAAAATAGCAACTTCACTGCTATGAAAACAGAATAAACAGGTTAAATTCATGAGACTCACCAGTGATGAATGTAATCCAGGGTTAGCAGGGGCTGAAGTTTTGTTTGTCGCCTCCAGTTGTTTGTAGGAGTCTTTCCTTTAAGTTCATTAAATACCTGTAACATCAACATGAACACGGCTAAAGCAAGAGACTTTTGTGTATTTATGCACATAGAAAAACAAAATAACTTCATTATTTACCAATTCACCGACATGGAACCATCTGTCAGGATGTTTTTATACGACTGTAGGTAAAGTAGTAGTTAGATTCTAATCACACATGGACGAAATTTTTAGGGTTTCGGGAATCGTAAATAGATGCACTTGCTATTAGTTTAGGTTTTATTTTTGTTTATTAGTGCATTTTTGAAGCCGTGAGAAACATTATCGTAAAAATGACAGTAACAGCCACCATGTCTGAAAAGGGCTTTATAAAAGTGCAAACAGGTCCAAGTGGTATTTAGAAATTACTTCCTCCTATTTATGTTATTTGTTTTTGTGTTTGTCTTAGACGATGACAACCCTCCTGTGTCATTTGTGAAGTTTTCCCCCAATGGGAAATACATCCTGGCTGCTACACTTGACAAGTGAGTTGCACCTACACTGCAGTAAAGTCACTGTTTGCCAATTTATTATTTATACACGCAGTTCATACACGATGTTCGCCTGCAGAGGGCAGCATGACACCATGATTGGCTTTAAATGAGCAGAATGAACGGAACCTCTGATAAAGTAAGTGATGTGTTGATGCGAGCTGACAGATGCGCCGCTGTGTTTGTTTTTCAGCACGCTGAAGCTGTGGGACTACAGCAAAGGAAAGGTAAGCCGCTCTGCTCTATAGATTACCTCGTTCTTTTATTCTAACTGCCTTTTATCCTTCAGTGTCTTCATTGGACGGCTTTTAATACCTGTTCATAATGTCATTTCTTTATATTTACTTGCAAATTTGTACCAGATTTTCGATTTTACTGTTGGTGATATTTTTTAACTGTGTGATAGAGATGATTAACATTTTGTTGTTTCTCCAACATTTCAGTGCTTGAAAACATACACGGGCCATAAAAACGAGAAGTACTGCATATTTGCAAATTTCTCTGTGACCGGTGGGAAGGTAAGCGCTCATGTGTTTTTGGGTTTTTTTGTTGTCTTTTTTACAGTTGCACCACAAATGTTATCATCAGCATCGGCCAAGAGAGCCTTCAGAATGAACACTGACCGGCAGATTTAACACCCGTCAGGCTAAAAGTTAACAGTTTTATTTGGAAATGCTGCATCGAAGTATGTCAGCAATATTTTACATGGAAGTTGAGGTAATTCTCTAGAATTTTGCCCATTTGAGAAGCATTGTGTGGGTCAGTGTGGTGCAAATGTCGCCATTTAAAGCGAACTAGAAAATAACCAAGAAGACACATATGTGGTGCACACAAGGGAGTAAATAATTAAAGCTTAATAGCAGGTACAAGAATATGTTAATTCTACTACAGGAGAGGATTCATGTTCAACATCTTCAATTTCACATTTTCCTACTTTTAGCTTCTTCTTTAACATTAATGTTTGAGTATTTATTGAATCAGGCAGTATTTCTGATTCTGAATGATCCAAAATGAACATGAAAATAGCAGCCGAATGGATATCCAGTATTACATCCCTGTAAAACTGATTTTATCGGGAAATTTATGCTTGGATTTCATTGTCTTATTTTAAATGCTGTACTTGCAATTTGCATATTTTTCTTACACTTGTGAAATCACTTTTGCAACTAAAATGCAACTCAGAGCTGAAGCTAAGCGTTTTCTCCCCTGCAGTGGATCGTGTCGGGCTCAGAGGACAACATGGTTTATATCTGGAACCTGCAGACGAAGGAGATCGTGCAGAAACTCCAGGGCCACACAGGTACAGAACAAAACACAGATTTGAAGTATCTCTGGGGATGAAATATTCTGTCTTTGGAGGCCATGCTAATCAGTTTTTAGAGCAGATATTTGTGGCTGTGTATTAGTATCTACAAAAACTTTTGTTTGCCGTTCTGCACTTTTAAAAATCCACCTCTGTTCTTTGCAGACGTCGTCATCTCGACCGCCTGCCACCCGACAGAGAACATCATCGCATCTGCGGCTTTAGAAAACGACAAAACCATCAAGCTATGGAAAAGCGACTGCTAAACCTTTTTTTTCTTTGGATTTTTTGGGCCACTCGTGTTCTTTTTTTTTCTTAATTTTTTTATTCTACATTTTGTTGTCAGACAAGCGAACCTTTTTTTTTTTTTCTTTTTTCTAATGGAGAGCTCCTGCAGAACGCAGTGAGCTTTTTAGGTAATGAAATTCAACAAGGAGAACCAAACCAGACACATCAGCCACACACACTCTTCTGCAGCAGACTTTTACTTCTACTCTCCAAAACTCGTGCCACATTTTGTCGTCTCATTAGTCAAATGAGTGATTTCTGTTCGTATTTTAGACACTGCATTAACCGTGATGTCACTGCCTCATAGCAGCTTCTGCACACATTTCTGCTCTTGTACAATAAATGTAATGGTTGTTTGGCCTTTGTATAATTTCTTTTGCCTTTTGAGTTTGTCTGTGTAACTGCAGTATCATCTACATGACTTCAAAGTGAAGAAGTGACTTTAACGTCAAGCTTTTAGATTAAAAATAAAGGTATCTAAGGACCTTATCTGTTATTTATTTGCATCAATTTTCAATTTTTTTTTAATGTCAGTGCTGTACAAGTTTTTTTTTCCTGAGTTCTGTGCTGATTTTTAAGGAAGATTTGACACAATATCACAGTTAATGGCTTGACAATTAAAAAAACTTTTTTCTTTTGCAATCTTTATCGGAGCACTAAATTGACGCCCTTCTTTTTAAAACAATCTGAGCATTTTAGTTTTAAAAAGCGACCAAATGCGGTTATTCTGTGTTCTAGTATTTGTACATATGACACTGACATGTATTGCGATTTCATTACTTTAACCGTCTTTGTTTTTCTATGTTCTCTGCTTGATTAGCTCATAGTTCTGCACATGCAGCCGGCAGCCTCTGTTCTCTGTAGTTATCCTGGATTTTTGTGGAATACATGTTTGCATTGGACAGCTATAACCCGCAACTTAATAAAAGCAGTTTTTTGTATGTTTCACGTGGTGTCGCACGTTTTCTTCAATATCGCACAGAACTGACAGGCATCAAGTCACTTTCAGTTTTTTTAATAACCTTTTTTTTTCTGTCCATGAAAGATAGAACATCAGAGAACAACCCACAAAGAACAGATGACAAAAATTCCATCTCCTTTTAAAGTAGACAAAAAATACAATGAAAAGACATTCCCATCTTGCAGCGACAGGTTGAAAAATGGCAAAGTAAAGGCGACACAGTTACCAAAAGTGCCAAAGCCGACCATTCCTCTCACCTTACATTTTCAATCTGAAAAATGTTCTCGTCGAATAAGCTTTTCCACAAACATATATAAGAGCCCACAGAAGAAAAGGGAAAGAACAGAGTACATGAGCAAGGGATAAAATTACCTTTGTACAAAAATAGATCTTTTTCCAAGTGTTTTTTCTTCTTTTTTTTTAAAACTCGAACATTTTACTGTCTATGCAACAAAGAAAGCAGTGAATGTGTCACAAGCTCAGCTTTTTCCTGATTACGCTTATTTTTTTTAAACATATTGCTAAGCAACACACATTTTGGAGGGTTTAAAGTCTTAACCATTTTTTATCTCTCATATTTTTTTGAGGTCCCATAAACTGCTGAGAAGCTGGTTCCTTTGAGTTTAGAGCTGCTGCGATTCTGCTGGTTGATCAAAATTTATTTTAAAAAGGTCAAAATGCTAAAAAAACAAAACAAAAAAACCTAAAATCCTCTCAGGTATTTGTGAAGAAACACCCTAAAATTCTTGAGCTGGAGAACACCTGGTGTGGATCAGTTTGGTCTGAAAGACTTGTCTCCCTCTTTCAATGTTGGAATAGTCAAGGAACAGATCCGTCTATATATATTTATAAATATATACACATATACATATTAACAAAATATAGCTTTATGTTATAAAGCATTCATGTAATCATTCTATGTGGGTGATGGTCTCTATCTCGTCAAGAACATCCTCGTCTGTCCCTTTCCTGTAGGGGAGTAAGCTCGCATATCATCCACTTTATGGCTTTAGGTACCTGTGGTCACCAATCACAGTAAACTAAAGAGGAGGAGACATCAGACTCAAGAGAACGGGATGATATTCACTTTAAAGTGGGCTCAACCAGTCCAAAAACGAGTGTTTGATTGCTTGATGCCTGCTTTTCTTGATTAAAATCAGCCTCCAAAAGAGAAATAAGTCATATTTTGGTCTTACAAAAAATCTCAACAAGAGTTTCTCTTGAAATTGTATGAACTTGTTTTTTTTTTGTTGTTGTAACAGGTAAACAAGTATATAAATACTGTAAACTCAGCTCAAGCTGGCAGTTAATACTGTCACCTGGATAGGTTGTAATAATAACAATACAGGCCACCTCCTTGAAAATAGCCAATAGGTCATATTGAAGTTATTGCTACTTTTTCTCAGGTTTAACATGCAGAGACTCTGAGGTTCTGTCCGATCCAAAAGGAACATAGTTGATAATACGGAGCTGTCAAAAAGTGCCATCTTTTCGTCTTGATTAAATACTTGTAGAAAAATTCAAGTAACTTTGCAGCGCTGCTTCTCTTCCACTAGAGGGGTCCCATAGCTCTGAAATCACCACCATGTCTCTCACCTTCTCTTATCCGAAATCAACTTTCACCCAAAGTAAACCGGGCAGTCGAGCTCCAGTCGTCTGACATTTCTGAGCTGGTGTACAAACCATCTCTTTGCTTTTTCATCATAAGAGAAGGGAGATCATGGGTGATCTGGAATCAGTTTCACAGAGGTGGAATGACATTTACATATTTCCTCCCCGACTGGATGCCCCTTTATGAAACTAGCCCCATATCATGATAAAAATTTGACATATGGCCATTTTGTCATAGATGTTTTGGTCGGAGTCAGAACTTATGGAGTCTTGACAGTGCCACCAGAAGAATTACAGACTTGTTTAGACTTGATTATGCAAAAAAGCAATAATAAAATGAGTTGGGTCAATGTTCGCTGTTTGTGCCGTGTGACTCAGTTTTAAAATCGTCTTACTAATTCCGTATGTATTAGTATGTCGTCTTAAATGGGATTTATTTCACTTTTTGATGCAAAATTTTAATGTAATTTCAATTCATATTTATATTTACCAATTCAAATTTACAGAAAACATCTACAAGTGGCACGCTCAAGACTCCATACACTCACTCACATTGCATTAAAACTCTTTTTTTTTCATCAAGGAATAATGAAAACACAGTGCTCAGGTTTATCTTGTTTCTGTCTCCCAGGTCAAGATAGTGTCAAGGTGCTTATGAAAGAGTGACGAGAATGCAGATACAGGCAGAAAGTCCTTGAATTCAATTCGCTTGTCTAATATTCTACTCAGTTATATCTATTATCCAACATATCCTGAAACTCTGCCTTGCTACACTGTTCCATAAGACATTTTCAGATGAGGAAAATGACGGAAACAGCTAATAACTGTTTCCATCAGCCAAGGGCAAATAAACTAGAGCAGAATGAACATCGGAATAATGGGCAAAAAAAAAAAAAAAGCCGTACAATATTTACTCCTGTGCAGGGAAACGTTACAGTGCACCCACACCTCCCAAACACCTGCTTTAAAAGACATCAGACCTGTTTAAGCCGCTCTGTGGACAATCTTTGGAAATGCACTCGATGCATAGTTTTGCAGCAGCTGCAGCATTTAGAGAAAAAAACAGAGAGGAGGAGGAGAAAAAAAAGCAGAATATGGGCATAAAGCATATTTATACAAAACATGGAGATATTTAACATTTCAGTTCAACTTGAATGACACTTGGTTGTCCAGAGAAGTGCAGACAGAGCGAGTGAGAGTCCCTCTGAGGAGGAAGATAACTGTGGTGTTTCCTGATTGGGCTGCGGCCAAATTCCACCTCAGAGGTTAGTTACATCCACATCAGCTCTTTGTTCAGGAACCCGACTCCACTGTCATGAGGTTAAGTGCCAAGTAACAAACAAATAAACAAACAATGGCTCTGCTGCAATGACAAGCGCTTCTCTTGCATGCTGTCTAGCCTAGATGAGTGTCGAGAACTGAAGCTCTGACGGATGGAGATAAAAGAGGTAATTGTGCATCGCTGTTGTTAAAAATGCAAACTGAAAATAACGTCAATACTGTGTATGGTTGTAACTACAGGTAGATATGAGGTGTTTTTGAAACGTTAATACCCGCTGCATTGGACAGTGGGGATTTCTGAGTGTGGAGGTGTACATGGTGTGCTGAAATTCACATGAAATAAGAAGCAGGGAGGGTGGAGGAGGGACGATAAGGAGCTCAGAGGCCGGCAAAACATATGATGTTTTCCCCACAGATGGGACTGTGCGCTCACTTTCCAGCCATCCAAGTTGGTTGTGATCACCTGTAAGGTTGCGATAGAGGCCGAATGTTGTAACTGGGATGACAAAAGTTGTTCCTGCGCCTCCTTTCATGTAGCATAAAGCTAACACGTGGCTAATTTAAACAGCCTGCGTGCTCCTGTGTGCAGATTGCGTCTAACGAGCTCTTCCATCTCTGTATTTGTACTGAAGGGCTGATTAGTAGA
Organism: Amphiprion ocellaris; assembly: GCF_022539595.1. Lineage (NCBI taxonomy): Eukaryota > Metazoa > Chordata > Actinopteri > Pomacentridae > Amphiprion > Amphiprion ocellaris. The sequence continues at coordinate 26,228,210 of NC_072782.1, read as the reverse complement.
CTATTACGACATCCTCCCCTGATGTTGCACAGTGCTAGTAGAGTAAGACATGGTTCTATTTGTTGGAATTAGGGCAGAGACCTGAGGTTTTTTTGATTAATTTTTTTTTTGTTGTTGAGCACTTGCAATCTTGTTAACCCACCTTCCAGAAAGCTCACACTTCAAACAGCTAGTGCAAGACCTGACGTGTTCAGTCAAGTCAGGCGGGAACAGACGAGTTCCTTTAAGCGAACGTTTTCTCCCCGACCATCCCTGCCCGAAGTAAGTTCAGTCCTGAAAGATAGAGAGGGCTCAGGTCCGAGTCTAGAGGCTCCCGCGAGTCCGCGATTGTCCCGATCACAACGCTGAGTGTCCAATGTGACATCGTCGCTGCTTCTGAGAATATACCTGCAAGCATAACGGTGGGTGTTAAAACCTGATCATCTCTGCTTTTTGTTTCTTCTTGTCAAGCTGTACGAAAAGCTCAAAACGATGGCTCAATATGTTCCTTCTGTCCTCCATCTGTCCTCACTTCAGTCCGCTGTTGTCGCTCGTGTAGCTGTGTGATTCTCATATATATATTTCTTATTTATATATTTTTACAAGGTATAAAACAGACCCATAGGCATGATGAATTCACTGTTTCCGAAACACATCAAAGGGAGTCGAGGGTTAAAAAGGGACAGAGGGAGGAGCAGAGGGAGGAAGGGAAGGTTTCTCCATCCAAAGTCGTCATGTGATCTGTCCCTTGCTGGAGATGGGATTTTAAAAAACAGGGCCCTGCTCCTGATCCAGGGCTGCTGGAGGATGTAGAGTGAGGAGGGTTGTGAGGGGAGGCTGGGAGGGTGAGGAGGGCTCAACCCTCGCTGCTATTATGTCATTTGATGAGGGGCTTCTAGCATCTCCATGAGGAAGGTGTCGATGGGCGTGTCACCGATGAGTTTAAAGAAGAACAAGTGCTCCAGACACTTGAGCCCGATGGAGCGCAGCGCTGGTAACCGCAGCAGCAGCTTGGCGAACCTGTAATGACACAATAAAAAAAAAAAAAAAACCTCACAAATAAACTCATCAAAAATTGAAATACAGTGCAAGCCATTAGTCTCAACTGATAAGAAAGTGAATTCAAAGCTATTCATTAGGCTGATCCATTGTGTGAACGTATTCAATTTGTTTCTCAGACGTCTACCTTCTGAGAAGTTGTCTGGGTTGAAGCTTTAAACATTAATTACACCTGGGAGATAAAGTATAAGCGTGAACCCAGCTCTTGATTTCTTTGTCTCTGAAATGCACACTTCAATTCAGCAGTACACACGTTATATACACAATATTGCTTTGGTGTTTGTGGTTATAATCCTACCTGCCAGGCTGCTCGGGGTATTTCTGTTTGCAGTAGGCCTCTAAAGACGCATAGACTTTCTCTCTCAGAGCTTCTACTTCACCTGGGTTGGACAGACCTTTAGAATCTATGGAGAGACACAGAAAGACAACTGTAACACTGACTACAGTTATCATTTTTATACACTTGGACATTCTTTTTCCTTTGTCAACAGTTACAAGCATGTACAGACAGATGAGAAATGAAAGGAAACCAATGTAAAGTCTCTTTGGAACTCTACTGGAGATTTAAAACACCATTCTTCCAAAGGATATTCCATCATTTGGTGTTTTGAAGATGGTGATAGGGACCACTGTCTTAACAAATCAAACCAAAATCATCCATAAGTGTTAACCTAGGCTGAGGTCTGGTGAGTGAAAAGGTTATAGCTTATGATTTACCTTGTTTTCATATTCATCAAACCATTTAGTGACCCCATCATGTCCTCTAGAACTGTCCGTCTTCATCAGGATAGAAATGTTTCATCACAGGATGAAGGTGGTCACTCAAAGCAACTGTGTTGATTTGTAGTAATTCCTCACAATTAGAAGTCAACCCAAAAATGTCCCCATACTGTAACAGAACCACCAGATCCTCTCATTAAAATGGTCAATTATTGAGGCTTTTTCTTTAAACCTGCATTGCAGAACTTTCATCTCTCCCTTCCATTGAAATGTGCTCATGACGTCGCTTTCTTTTTTAGATCGTAATCCCTCCGCTGAATGCAGTTTGTTTTTTTATCTGGAACATCAAAGACTTTTCTTGGAAGGAGGAGATGAGTGTTTTAGCTTTGTTTCACAAGTAATCCCAGTGCATACTAACGTGCCTGTAAAGGCATATCACATGGGCATTCACATACACTGGGCATGTGGGTGCTGGTGTAAACATTAAGCAGAGGGTTGGTTGCGTAGTTGTAAATACTGTGGAGGAAGAAGAGCACTGGCAAATAGTAAGGCCACAGATTAACTGCACAACACTTATCAATGTAGGCAACAAGGTAAGCAATGTCTGTGGTCTAATTCTGTGTCTATATTGAAGGAAGCCATTCGTCAAGGCATATTTCTTTGCTTTATTCTGAAAAAAGTTATTTGATAGGAGTGTGACGAATCAGGGGATAAATGCAGTCAAAGTACGGCCCAATCAGAAAGCGAACACGGGTGTCTGCATCACTAAAAAGTCTCAATTTCTACTAAAAGAAGATATTGAAGCTGAAAGCTGGTAAAACTGCAACACAACACCAGAGCTGTCAAACAACAATGGGGTCAGCAGTGATTCCAAGAGTCTCGGTTTTAGGGATCCTAAAACTGTGGAGTACAGTAGTGTAAATGAAGCAGAAACTAAGCATTTTAAAATGTAAACACATCAGTGTGCATGTAGCACTACTTGCTGGAGCCGTCTACGTTGCTACAGTTGGTCTCATCTTCTTCAGCTCTGGCAAATCAGTTATTGCTTGTTAAAGTAAAATGCATTAAACCACAGCACTGTGATTTAAAAGTCCAGCATACTGCAAAAATACATAGAGATTTACAGATTTACTGGTTGCCAGTAGGATTAATCAGTATTATGTGAAGTAATTGGGGAAAGACTTGAATGTACCAGATGTTCTTCTATTTGAAAAAGTCCCACAATTTGCAACTGTAAGAACCAAAAGCTCTCAAATTTGAAACTTTTAGTCTGTAAACAATCAGAGTGTTTAGTTCAGTGTCCCCCTACATTGGTTTATGATGTTAAGGTGAACTTTACTAACATACAAGTTGAATTTTAACCCCACAGACTCACTGTTAACGTGTGTCACCACATTCTGGGTTAGTCCAATTAAGACTGCAATGTCTACACTGTGCTAATTCAAGCTTCGCGGAGGACACGTCTTTGATTAACAATACAAACATGTCATTGATTAACATTTTTGATGAACAAAGCTTTGCACAATTGATCAACAATGAATGAACATTTGTTGTTTCATGGATGGACCAGACCACGCAGTGTGGGAAAGGAAGGACTGAGGGCCTTTTTAGCATCACTGTCCCCTCCTCCACACTAGCCATCCCAAACTTTCCTTTCCCAGTCAGACCAGTCTTGCAAATCCCTAATTAACAAGGAATCAGGCGGAAAAGTGAACTGGGGCCAGTGGGCCTGGATGTGGCCTGAACAAAATGTGGAACACAGTGGATCAGTGTGTCTGGAGTGTGCAGATCCACAAAAGCTCCCACACTGAGTCATTAAAATCCTGGGTCACATTTATGGCTTGTTTCGTATACTCAGATGCTACTTGGATTAGGTTTAAAAACAGAACTGCACACTCATAGCAGGAGTGACATGACCAACGCATAGGCCTCAATAAAAGCTAGCCAGATCATCAGATCTCAGGTCCTGAAGAAAGGTCCAAGGTCAAGTTCAGAGACACCAAAAATCAGTTTCCAAATCTCACATTAGACAACTAAGGTCAAGCTGAGACACAAAATTCAATTCAATTCTCCACCCAACCGCTGTGATTTGAGTAGTAAGTGGGATTGAAAGGTGGTAATCAGACATCATGTGAGATTCAGTCAGTAAAAAAGGATCCCAAAAGCTACACATTTATAATTGTTGATATAATGTTGCATAATCCTCCTCCCATCAATATGCTCAGTGTGTTCAAAATGTATGAATGAACACAGAGTGGCGTATTTATCCACATTTGGCTGAAAATATGAGCATGTAAAATGCTGATGGGCAGTGGAGACGAGGATGATCCTGCAGGAGTAGTCCTCGCCTCTGTGATACTTTATCTTCCAGTATGAAAACCATAGGAACTGATAGTAACCGAAGCCAATTAGGAAAATACACATTTTTAAAGTCCATTTTTAAGCCTACAAGAAGAAGTTTAATAATCAAAATTAAAATCCTTCTCCAGGTATTGATTAAACTCCCAAAAAACTCCTCTCTGTGTATCAAAGTTACATATTTAGAAGTTTATTTTTTATGGAAAATAATCCTTTCATGCCTTAAAAGGGCTTATTTGTAACTCGACACGGTTGCAAACCCAAGTCGGTGCTTCTACCTCCATCGACCCCGGTGCAACTTTCTGCAAGTTTGTCAACCTTACAAGTCTGCTCAAACACTTGACCTACAGTGCGCTACAAAATGGTGAGTTGTAATACATTTACATCATTTGACATTTAGGAGGTCTGTCTGTATGTGTCTCTGAGGGCCTGACCTGGTAGATAAAATCCATCTGTTCTATTTTAGGTAAATCTGACATCAGGAAGACTTAATTTACTCTTTAAAAATTAATATTTGCTCATAGACATGTCTAAATTACTACAATATTTGAGTGGTAACTAGAGGCTTCTCTGTTCCCTAATAGCAAGTGCAGATGTATGTGAGGCATTTAAAGAAATATTCGTAAATTGTAGCACCTACCAATGCATGTGTGGCATTTGTAAACACTGGTAAATTGTACGGTCTTCTGATGCGTCTGAGACATTTAGGGAACATCAGTAAACGTCTAAAAAAAACTTATCCTGTGGAGTGACAGGTGTTTAGCCAGCAAAACAACTTCCATCCTCCTGCAGCAGCAAACTGAAGCCGTAAGGAGTCAGAAATAATAATAAAACAAGACCACATAAAATTCAGCAAAACAAGAGCTCCCTTTTACTAACTAAGTTCCAGATCATATGAAAAAAAGCAGGTGAAATGTACAAAACATTTGTCTGCATCTACATTTCTGTTACGGGTAGTCTTTTACATAATGTATTATGAAATCAGTAATGTAAATGGTAACTTATAATGCATTGTGCAGGACCACAAAAACAAACAAAGCTGGGTGCACCTAAATTGTGAGGAAGAAAAAGTTACAAGCACCATTGCAACCAATGTGAAGTCTGTGTTCCTGAGACTGTCGTCGGTACACTGCAGTTTCAAGCTGGAGATAAACAGCAACAGCATCAATTGCATATTTTTCTGATTATATGTTCTCCAGTATATAAAAATACTGCAGCATTTGTTAATCAAGTCAAAATAACTTGATATTCATCAAAGGGGGGAGTTGTGCTAACTTTAAAATTTGAGTTCTGAATGAGTCACCATCTATTCTTGCAACATGAAGGTCTGTGTCAGCTAGAAACAGTAGTAACACAACAGCACATTTTCACACGATCTTGAAACTTGAACAAAAACACAACTGTACTGTAATACATGGGTGTATTACTAAAGCCAGCTGGTACAACAGTGTTGTGTTGGACAAGCATGTGGTGGAAATACAGAACGTCAGCATGTGACTCCCTCTATGTCAACTTTCAGACATGTTCCTAAATTGTATTCTGACTAATAATTGTTGTGGTTCAGAGTAAAACTGAAACAAGTATAAGACGTATATGCTCTGTTTTTCTTTGAAATGTACAATGTACAGCTTCATTCAGCTGCCACAGCAAATAAAAACTTTTATGTATCGATAGTTACCTGGGTTGAAAAGGACAATAGCTCGAAGGCACCCCAGTTCCGTCTTATCCATCTGCATGTCCCTCATCTTTGACACCAGTTCTGTGAGCACTCTGCACAAAAGAGACAAAAAACCCCCAACAAAGTTAAAGCCGCAGCTCATTAAAAATCAGGCGTGGTAGAAAATACTTAGTCAATTTTTAACTCTTGGCTACTAGACTATTTTTGTGTTATATTAAACAACCAAACGGGTGCCAGAAAAGTTAAGATCACAGGAAACCATTTGAGCCTAATTGGTACATATTTGCAAATGACACACTACTACTTCATGTGAATTATCCAGATCCAGACTGGTTCATTAAAAATATGTTTTCAACCGCCATCCTGCTCACATCTATTTAAAAAAACGAATGCACACAAGCATGCTCCGGGCCCACATAGGCACCGTTAGAAGAGTGGAAAAGTTTACAACCCTGCAAAGTAATTATATTTAGTACATGGTTTTCATAAAAGGAAAGCCACAGAGTAAACACAAGCTGTAATCTAACACCAGCACTCCCACTGTCTGCGTGCGACGTCACCAGTGGGAGTGTCGGTGCATGGAGTCGCTCGAACTCCTCACCCTTCTTTGACTCGGTCACACCCTCTCCCCAGCGCTCTTTATTTTCCCTCTCACTCCGTTTCTTTCTGCCCCTCACACTCGCATAGTAAAGTCAATTGTGGCTCTGAGCTCATTCTAATTCAATTTGCTCCGAGGAGAAACAACAGGGGTAAAAAATAAAAAAAAGGGAGAGAAAAAGAGAGAGCGAGAGAAAAGGACTCAAGTGTTTAAGTTAATCAGTCTCTTCATTTGTATGGTGAAGAGGGAGAGCGGAGTAGATAAAGAAACATTATCAGCTCCCTGTATCTTAATGCTTGCCACAGTTAATGTAGAGATGGAATATGTCCTGTGGCTGCTGATGACTGAGCGTGGAGGCCTGTAATCAGAGGGGAGAGAAGAGCCAAATACTGAAAGTTAGACTGCTGTTTGTATGGGTCGGATGACAGCACCTGTAGCTGCCAATTCCCTCTCGGCTCTCACAACTGCACTTTTCACCTTCAAGATGAATGAAAACTGCCAGGATTTCTGCTGAATAATGCATATCCCAATTAATATAACATGCATCTTGCTTGAAAAATGTTGAAGCTCTCCAAACGGTGCATGTCAGTTATGCCCAAAGTTGCCATGCTGCCGAAACACACACCGCAAACTTGTGTGAGATTTCATGTCCGTCAGGCAACTTGCTGCTCAGGAATGTCAATAACAGTCACCGGGTGGTTTTTCTGCACGCTCACCGACTTCACTGTGACTGAATTGTGTATGGATTTTTTTCTACCCTTTTTTTTTTTGACATTTCCTGTGCAGAGTATCTATATGACCCCTGATGCTCACAGGTGTACATATTTAATAAACTGGAGTCAATCAATATTTCCTGTGCTGCTGTGCTCTGTGTGAAGCACACCTGTCATTTCCAGTCATTCATGTCATATTTCATTGAAAAAAAATAAAATGTCACATGCTGTAAAGAGAAGACTGCTTTTTAATAAAACATGCACATTAAAGTAGCAACTAATGCTTTAATAGCTTGGTTAGCTACCTTTTCATTAGGGGTAGACTGATTATCAACCTAGCCAATTATCGTGGCCAATATTTGGCATTTTTTGTAATTTTCTGCATTTCTATTAGCCAATTATTAATAAATTAAATGCTCGACTTAAGATTTGATGCAACCTCTTCTCTCTGCCTGTCATCAATGCATGGTCTCAGAAATGTCTCTCAAGCAGCAAAAACTGACGAAGAAACACAAGGTGTTGCCACAAACCAGGAAATTAACTCCTCTCACAGGGGCTAAGGCTAGACTAACGACTAGTGGCTACGTTAGAAAGTAGCCAAAGATAACCTGACACAGAGTCTGAAAAACAATAATTAGTAATGCTTTAAAATCTGGACCTTAGTGGGCAATGAAAGTGATAGAACACTGATATATTAAGAAAATACAGAAGAACAGCAGATAGAACTGCAGGAGACAAACTGATTAGTTGTTCCCACATAAACAGAGGAGATAATCAAATCACTCCTATTTCTATATTACATCTTCAGTTGTAGTCACCTTTACTAATGAAGAAGCCTAGTTATGAATAACAGATTCTCTGTTATCGCATGCTATGAAAACATTACATTTAATGTATATCAATCCCAAATATGGGCCATCAGCCTTTTTATGGCATGAATTATCAGCATCAGTATTGGTCCAGAAAAACCCATATTAGTCCATCTCTACTTTTCCCAACCTCGCAAACCAAATATTGTCAATATTAATGTCTCATTATGGACTAAAAAGCATTTTAACAGATTTAACATAAGAAAAACATTAGCTACAAGTTACTTTGAAAGTGGGACCTAAAATATTATCTATGCAAGCAGTTGCCGCAGTTTATTACATGAATTTAAGGACAACTATGTGCAAGAACACTCAATAATATGGCAATAATAACCTGTCAAAGATGGCTCCCACTCCAGCACTGTGGGCGCTGTTGCGGTGGACGTGCAGCCCCGTCGCCAACAGAATCCCATCTTTAACCGCTATTGAACGGTGCGAAAATGATGCAATGAGGAGTTCATTCCACCCTGAGGAAGAGACGAGGAGAGGGATCGAGGAAAAGTGTGAAGGAAAAAAAAGTTAAAAAAACAGGCAAATCCTAGTACAAAAGTTCACACAGCATTCAAGTAAAATGAAACTGACAACAAAGGGGGAATTCCAATGAATCAATTAAGCTGTGCCGTAAAAGCGTGCAGCTTTCTCAAGCACAGGCATCAGGTTATTACTAAGACATTTGAATCATGCTTTCTAAAGAGACAAGCGTGTAAAAGGGATGAACTGCGCCTGCCATCACAATAAAGACAACAGGCTTGATGTGCCAAAGCAGGGGCTTGACACAGAGAGCACCGAAGACACAAGACGCTGCCTTCTGAGTGACAGGGCTCCTTTAACTGTTCTGCCTGGCAACACTCGCCTCTTCTCCCCAGAGTTGAGTTGGGTATGACAGGAGCCGGGATGCTTTTATCTGTGATACAGCAGAACTAAAGCGGTTATTTATAGAAAACCTGAGAGCCGAGAAGAGACGAGCTCTGCAGAATAACGTCTCTCTCTGCTTTGCTGAAGTCTCTCCATCATTGTATGTGCAAAGGATAAGAAAGGATGGGATGATTTTTTTTCCAGGGTAAGGGATGGGTGTGTAATAGCATTTTTTTCTTCTTCCTGGAGGTAGATTTAGAATATAATGGTATAATTTGGAGAGACAAGCAGGCAACAAGGGCAATGTGTTGGGAGAACCCAAAAGACCTTCTTGCATGTGACGTGAGTGAATGTAGCAGAAGAGATACATTATTCCTCTCTGTTTTATGTCGACGATTCTGGAATCCTGCTCGGTTTCTTTGTTTTTCTACATACAGCAGATACATACAGTGATTTTGTGTCTGTTTCTTGTTTCAGTCACTTGACCATGAGTGTTATTCATGGTTATAACCACATTAGTGTGTTCACATTTGGTTGGAAGGTTTCTGCTGAGACATAAATAGAGAGCTAACACTAGCATCTGTTACTTTTTAGTCACCAGTAACCGTGTTTCCATAAAGCTGTTGATCAAATTTAAAGCAAAATTTTGAACTGCTGCAAAAAAATAAAAAAATAAAAAAAGATTAAAAAAAAAAAAACAAAAAACTTCAAAGTAGGCTTTTTTTCAATTCACCACTTTAGAGCAGAAAAACTATTGGTGTCATCAGCAGGTGCCAGTATAGTCTATGTTAAGAATGGCTATGAACTACAGAGTAAACTAAGCAAAAGCAATGTTTGTCACCAGCTAAAAAAAGACATCTACAGCAACACAAACATGGACAGACGTCTTCAGGAATTGAAGCAGGAACACCTGATTTGTCATGTTGGGTGAAATGTTTGCTACTTAAAAACCTATTCAAAAAAGGTCCCTTTATGCACATTAACTCTCTTTCAAAAAAGTAAAAAACTACGCCTGGCAAGCATAAAAACGTTTTGCAACAATAGGTGGATTTTCTTCAAAATTTACATTCTTTATGAACTTTGTCCTATGCAATATTTCAAAATGCATGTAAAAATTATGTTACGGAAATATGGCTAGTTGACCTAATTAATTTTTGTACTTTTATTCAAATAACAGTGGCTCTAAATTCAAGCATTTTCTGGAATCTATGCTCATTTGTACATCACAATTTCAAATCATATTGTAATTATGCTATATTATGTTCATCAGTCACCATTATGATCATTCTAAATGAACTTAATCATTATATCAATCACTGAAAATTGCAAAGCTGCTTTTTCTCCAGTTTGTTTTTATGAAGCTGTGTTGACCGACCTGCTCGTAGAAGGATGACCTGGTCGTCCAGCGGCAGCTCGGAGAAGTGTGGGATCCTCTTGGCCCACTCCACCAGAGTAAAGAGCTGTTTGTCTGCTGCTTGACAGATATTTGTCACTGGGTCATTGGGCTGCAAGAAAAAGAGAGACAAAACACATTTGGGAGTATTGAATTGTTGTATGAAATGAATGGGTCTTAATATTTTTGCTTTGGTCTGTGTGTATCTTTTGGCCTGGTGTCTGGATACTTCTGAGTCACTAATCACTGCACATTCACACACAGGAGTTCTATCCTGTGAATAATATCCTCCGAAGAGGAGCAAGTAGGAAGACAAAACAAACAGTGATTGCGTCCCAGCTTGTGGAGGAAATACCTGCAGAGAGCTGCCGGTGAAAAAACAACTTTCACCGAGTGGATTCTTTCTTTGGGGACCTTTTAGCCGAAATACAAATCAGCCTATTGGACAGCTACGAGGAGCTCAAGAGGCCCTCGAGAGGTTCTACTGACACTTTACCAGAGAACAAGTACTTAGGAGCTCAGAGGGGACTTTATTACTACACCAGGAGGGGCTTTGTAAAATGTGCAAACTACTATATGTGCATAACTCACATTTACTCTGTTGACTGTGAATTCTGCAGGTCATTTGACTGAGACTTAAGCCACCTAACAAGTGCTCTTCTGCTTCATCATCCATTTAAATGAACTAAAATAAATTCATTCATAGTGATGTGCCTATTTCTATTTTCCTGCACTGTTTAAAGCATTCATAGGATTCACTGCTGTTACTGAAAATTAACATTTTTGAGACGAAAGGTTTGTTAAATAATTTAAAACCAGCTGTTTCTGCATCACTGTAAATTTTCCATTTATTGCTCAAATTCAGGAACACTGACAGGTGAAATAAAAGAGCCAGGTGAACCAAGGAAAAGCTGCAATGACATTGATTTAACTTAATTAGATCTACTTAAGTCTTGAGAAGAGATGAACATTAAAGCAGGAAGAAGAAAAAGACTGGGGAACAATCTTTTTACTCTGAGAGAGTGATTATGCTCTAAAAAGCCTCTCTCCACTTTAGCTCCTAAACATACTGTTGCTGTGAAAGTACGCTAGATCAAATATTAAAATGTCTTAAATTGCAGAGTTTCAGAAATGAGTCATAAGTTTGGTTAAGAAAAGGAATTAAATTCTGGTATATAAAATTCCTGCAAAGTATTTCTTCGCTTGTGTTTCTTTTTTGTTTTTAAGTCTATAAAATTATAGTAAAATAAATAAAACAAACATGGTGTGATCATCGTTGTGTGTAATTTTTTCCTGTTTAGATGAAGATCATTTCTGGTTGCGATTTAGGCACCAGTCGAAAGACAAGGACCGCTTCTCCTCAACTGTCCTGATGCATTAGATTCACAAGTATTACTCTCTGATCCACATGGAATGGTAGTGGAAGATTAATGCAATGCCTATACGATGTGACTAATTCCCTAAAATGTAACTCCGTCTGGGCAGTGGGGAAAAAATTTGAAAAATCCCCAACAATCCTGTCAATCATGACGAGTAATTTACCATCATCCCAGGAGTCCGTACCCTTAATATGCATGTATGTAAACAAGGACTTTGTGCATGAGTGTTTGTGCATAATATTAAATCCAGAAAACATCCTTAAATTCCAAGTATCCCTGTGTGAACTCGCACTCGGTTCAAAAAAAGTCAGCAACTTCTCCCCAACTTCCTACTCCAAATCCCACAGATCGATGCTAAAAGCTCTGAGGATTCTGACATCAACTGCAGCTCTCAAGAGAAGATTAGTTCAAGATGAAGAAGAAAACATCTCTCCACTCACATTCTCTTTTTTGTAATACGCAGGCCAAAGACTATCCCCCAACATTCTCTCCCTACGGTGTGAAACTCACACTGACTGCAGTGTCGCAGATACGCAGTTGAAATATGAAAAACTTAAACCAGACACAAAGCATACACTGTTTTCAAAAGTGAAAGTCGTTTCTTTGCTTTTTTTTTCTTCAGGGGGAGAAAGAAAACAGGCATCTTATAAATATTTCAGCATCTGATCTCTGTGGGAGATGTGGACGGCAGTGGCAGTTTCTCGCCAGTCGTGCTTCCTCTCAGAGACACATTATCAGACTCAGCTAATTCATTCCAAAGGGCAGCACCGGCAAAAACAAAGACAAACAAAAGGGGGCTTTGAATGTGCGCCACGGTCGAGCCACCGCTTCTCCTCGTAAGAATACAAGTCCCAGGGTTCTCGTTAAACATGGCGAGCCTCATGAATGTTGTATGGCTATCTTAGCCGTGTTTATACTGACCTGGTTTCTTTGCCTCTGTCTGTGGAGATGACAGGGGAGAGGAGCTTACACTTTCCTGAAACAATTCTCCGGCATCGCATTACTGTACTTACTGTTCAAGTCACAGAACGGCATTAGTGATGCTATCGGGCCACGACGGATGAGCCCACTGTGACCTGAGAGAGAATAACATTAACCTCCATGTATGAAATTATCAAAGTCCATCTGGGAATATCTTACAGCTCTACTTTAAAAGCAGCTTCTTACTGTGGAGGTCACTCTAATGTACAGATGGAACGTGAGAGAATAGACTTAAAGCTACTGGATTTGAGCAAATTTGAGCAGTTTTTAAAAAAAAAAAAATGTCTGCCACAAACAAAACTGTCTTTATTCCAGGCAAATCGAAGGGTTTTTCTAGCCAGACGCACTCCACCACTGTGGACAATCATCCCAGCAACTTAGAGAAATGCCAGGCTTGCATACTGTCCTATGAAATTTTCATCACATGAGGAGGGGAGACGAAAGATTTGCCTTTCAATTTTTCATTATTCTGCTTGAACCAGACTATACCAGCGTGACAACAGAGGGAAAATTGGATACTTATACAGATCGGTATGAAAATGAATTACTCAAGTGTCCCACTTTTTTTAGATTGCAAAAAGCAACTGTCCTCGTGTGTTAGCACAGGGATGAATCATCGTCTAATTATCATCTAAATAACAGCAACAGCTTCCTGCCTTAAGTTAAGGGAAAGATAAGAACCTTTACGTAAACCGTTACATAAATTAATGCAAAGACGGTAGAACAGCCACCCAGGAACAACACTAAAAAGAGAGAAGAAAGCATAAAACAGAAGGAAAAAACACCCTGAGGATTAGTGAATGATAGCATCTCCTCTTAAGGGAAGACTTCTCCTTGTCTGACTGAAGGCATATTACTAACGCCTGTTTAACTCCTGTTCTAGGTCACCATGAGATAAACACACTTTATTCAGCTTGGCCAGACCCCGGCCATTAGACAGTGGCAGTGGCCTATTCATGGTGTACACTCATGATCCAGGCCCTGTGATTAATTATAGCACGGGGCAGCGCCTCTCAATGGAGTCCTGGCAGGGAGGAGGCAGGGGGACGGGACTCAGAGAGAAGGGGAGTCCTTGTGGTCAGGACAGCCGGCATGCCGATACTCTGCCAACACTGTGGGCTCCACTTCAATTAAAGGGTCAGCCTCCCCAAATTGACAAAAGAGGAATGAAGGAAAATATTAAATAAAAAATAAATAACACTTAATACAAATATGTCACAAATTTTTCCCCTTAATGTCTAGCCATATTGACAGTTTTGGTTTTAGTTGCCCAACGTTAGATACAGTAGGCATATAAGATTTATTTTTCTCCCTTTATTCCAAATTTGGACTGCCCATCACAGCCACTATTAATTCTCTAATGTTAGTAAAAAAAAATCCCGCCAGATGCAAGGTGTCGCCGTCCACCTCCTTCCACCTGGCAGGAATGGACATCAGCAGAAAGGCAACAAGGACAACAGCCAGCTGAGCTTATCAGAACACATGTAGCAATACTGGGAATCAAACCCTCAGGTTTTTTTTTTTCTGTAGATGGGAGCTGGAAACTAAAACCTGCACCTCATCTCTTGAGATCTTTTCCACTTCAGTGGAGATGAACATGGCTCAAAGGTATAACTGATGACGTTCATATCTGAAAGCATTAAAAATTCTGTTCAGCTTGACTATATTGAGGTGGCAGCCAAAGATCACTGGCACAAAAAACTCAAACTACAGACGTGTGACAAATTAAAGGAAAAATCTGAACTCTTGACCCCTACAGTGAGAGTATCAGGTGACTCCACCACAGTGATCAGAACACCAAATGAGGGAATATCTTTATGAAGAATGGTGTTCCATGTCTTCAGTAAAGTTTTAGACTTGGAGAAGTAATGTCAAGGCAAACTAAAGCAGTTCTAGCAGCATTTGGTGGGCCAACATCTGAACATACAGAAAGAATTATTAAATTTTCAACTTTCCGACAGTCCTCAAACTACTGAAGTGATGTGCTATTCAGTTGGAAAACCTAAGGAAATCTGAGCTTGACGGTGAAATATTTCATTAAAATCATTTTACACGTCTCATACAAAAATTCACCAGCAACTAAGAAGCTCAGCTCCAACTAACCTGACAAATATTCACAGACTTCTCGGATGAACTGGGCTGAACTGCAGGCTGTGTTCTCATAGCAGATTAAATTAAAAAATGTCTGTAGTAAATTATCTACAGCATTTAGTGTTACTACTGGTAACATATGGAGGCATTTCGAAAAAATGTTGTACATACTGATTCCTTTTTGTTTGGTTTTGTTGTGATTTATGGCATTACTACTGTGTCTTACTGCTTACTTCTCTCTACTTCTAGCCATGGTTGTTGCTGCTGTTTCCATAGAGGCAAATGACTTTACATAACAGTGAAAAATGAGCCCACAATGAGTGAGAATGCAACTGGAGCAAAAAATGTGCAGAAACTGTTTGAGGTTCAGAAGGTTAAAGAAAAAAAAAGAGGGAGTTTGGTAAACTGACTTTCTAACTATAGAAAACCAACAATCTTCAAGGCATATGCAAGTATAACGCATGGCAAGTAATGTTCAAGTTGAAGGGGACTTATGAGCTGGATTGTTGTTTAGTTCTTCTGAGCAGAAACATCTTGTAATTTCCACTGGCACATGCATATATTTTTTGCAGATGCTTAGTAACAAAAAGCCCCACAAACAAAACTAAACTGTTGTCAAAGCAGAATAAAGAAAAGAGAGATTGGTTTAAGATGGATGCATGGTACCTTTTTTTGTTTGTTTGTTCTGGCAACTTTAATTACCAAATCACAACAGTGTAGATGTATGCAAAATCGCATAAACATCCCATTACAATTCCACAGTTCCATTTGCAGTTGCTAAACAATACAATTCTCAGCTCTGAATATTCTGTCAGTGTGGTTTTCATCTTTTCTGAAGCCCTTCTAAAAGCTCTCTTCTTGATTTTGGGCGGGCTGCAGGTATCGAGGGAGCCACCCTCAGCGTATTAGTATGTCTGAGCTGCCAACCGCTCCCTCATGGATCCCAACACCTTCTCCCTCTCCCTAATGTTAGCGCTCATCTCCTACACTTTCATCCGTCCCCCACCAATCCCCAAAAATATTGACAATTTACTCGCATAACAGTTTTGGCATTTCTACCTTTACTTCACAGGACATTTTCCCTCTACTGAATCGGATGAATCCCAGATGAAGCCCTCCCCCCTCGCCTCCTTTGCTCGGCTGCTGCACAGCTCCTCTGTTTCCCGTCTTCCAGCAGAATTCCTGAGAAAGCTGAGGCTTTGTGGGATGCTTTCAGGAACAGTCTGTCTGCTGCATTATTCATCACCCTTAGTCTCCTCCGTGTCAAAGACAGCCCACAGTGCCCAGCTGATACTGAGGGGATAGATGAGGGAACTCACAGCTGAGTGAAGGAGCTGATATGAGGTGAACAGGTAAACCAGCACAGTCCCCTCCAAAGGGACCGAAAAAGAGAGGACAAACACTGCTTACATCTGATATTCACTAACATCTCTACTCTGCTGCCAGCATGGCGTCAACTTTAAAGTCTACAACAAAAACCGCAGTGAGCTTTACAAAGCAGGAAACTAAAATATCTAATGCATTTAAAACATTCTGACAGTGAAGAGTGACAGAAGTAAGCATACTCCAGCATGTCCACATGCAGACAAATCTGACTTGACTCACATGTGTGCTGTTTCTGGACTGCACATCAATGCAAAAATGAGATAAAGCAGCTCCTCGCAGATGGAAAACATTAAAGCAACTTGTGGACAATGGTGGAAGAGCTCCAGTGAGAATTTGGAAAGCAGAAAATTCCTAAATATAAGTCATAAACCATAAATCAGAGAAACATTTAGTTTCTAAGTTCTTGGCAGTATCATTGGACACAGTCAAAGCTTGATTGATGGCTGCTGACAAAAGTCTTAAATCATTACACATTAGTACAAAATAATACATTCAGTTATTTCATTCTAACTGCAAACCATTAGATTGTAAATTAGTATTTAATACATATGTGGGAATATTTGAAACATGCCAGTAATTAAACTTCAATGCATCTGTCACCACTGAGTCAATGACACATGGGAAAACTTTTGAAATTCCCACATCTATGAAGGAATGACAGAAGAGAAAAAGAATTCCCTTTGTCAGGACACTTTGGAGATTATTATTGTGTCTATACAAACTAATTTCAGTCAATCTCACGAGTTAAGTGGAAAAACGAAGGTACTGATGCACTCATTGATGGCTATTTACACTTGAATATACGTTTCCACACTTATTTAAACTCAGTGTTGTAAATAAGAACTATGCTTGCTGCAGCTCATAATGTTTGAGATGCTAATGAACTCCTCACTGTGAGAAAGTCAGAAGTTTGTATTAAAGGGGACATGGTATAAAAGGGTAAGAACGGAGAACAATAATCATTTTATCTAATGTAGGAGTCAATATGAGAGAAAAAATACTCTTCCTCCAGCCTCGGGGTGAATCTAAACAAATCACTCACTGTGTGTATGTGCGCTTCTCTCTGAGCAGGAACACTATATATGGACAAAGTGATGACGTGCTACAGGATGATACAGTATGTGAGTGTTTGTCAGGAAATGTATGTATATATGTATATATATATATATATATATAAATATAGTATATATATATATATATATATATATATATATATTTATATATATATATATCTATATAGTATATATATATATATATATATATATATATAAATATAAATATATATAAAGCTAACTCACCGAATTGGATGGTACGCCAAGGTTGGTCTCGATGTAGGTCTCGGTTTTGGGTTCCACCGCCTGCTCGGCTTCCAGGATCTTCTCCACGGGCATGTCCTCGTTGGCGCAGCTGGTGGACTCCACCTCGTTCTCATTTCTGTCCTTGGCTCGCTGGCGCTCCTCCTGAACGGCTGCATGTAACAAAACTGGTTCCGGTCACTACTGCTGTTTTACAATGTCAGCATATGTTAAAGTGCATACGTGTGTTAAAACTAAGGAGTCAGCCTGCGTGGTGAGAGTCTACGTGGCTTTGATTACTAAGCAGGGTTTCGGCTAAAGTTCGGAAATAGTTATGGCAGGCAGTTTTAGTTTTAGCAAGGAAGCTGAATCCCAAAAATAAAAGACAGACAAAGTTAGCATCTACCTTGTAAAAAAATATCTGGTGACTTAACAGCCTAATATTTTGGTAAACCCATTTTCAAGGCTGAATACTACCATTGAGTAAAACCTTGAATCCTTGCAAATTTTGTGGAAACAAACTGTCCATACTCTAAATGTCAGTAGCTAAGTGAATACACAGTTGGTCCTTGTTTTTATCTTGACAGAAATTCACACAGAGCATGCATGTGCTTGCTTGAGTCTCTGTTTCAGTGTTAGACATTAAGTGTGTCTCTGCAAGCCAGTGAATAGTGCATGACGGTGTATGTATTATGCCAGTAGACACATCCAAGACAGTTCAATCATTAATAATTGCTTGGACAGTGTGGAGGGAATATATAAGGACCTTAGACCTGCATTATGTACAATGAAGCAGCATGGAAATGCTCAAGGACTACTTCCAATTTCCTTATCAAAGAGATGTGCTTTTCATGTAGTGCTCAATGACAACCAGCTCCGTTTATGCACAAATCATCTATGCACACATACATAATGTATGTCCTGTCACTCCTTCGATGAATGGAAGCTAGAACATCTCTACTCAAACAGCCTCAACACAAATCAATGAAGACTCTGCTGTGTACAAAAACGGATTTGAGGACAACCGTGTTGGTTCTGTCGTCTGATTGGCTTGGCGAGCAGACACAGGAAATGGTTTGTGTGCTGAGCAGACACAGAGACTCAGTGCGACCGAGGCAAGAGAAACCGCACCTCCGCCCTCAAGTGAGAATGAAAAAGACACATGTGTGTATGTTTTGTCTTTTCAAAAGGCTGTAATTTACCTAATTCAAGACACCACAGAAAAAAAGTATTGTGGCTTTTTAGAAGTTTTCCTTCCAGCCGTGGATTAATAAAAAAAAGTTTCTGACATAATGTGTGGAATGATAAAAGGCTTTTGGAAATTCAAAAGTCAGCATGCAGGTTTATATGCACACCTAGAGAGCTGTTCCTGCCTCACACGCATATCTCACACACACACACACACACACACACACACTGGGTTTGCAGGATGATCTGTCTTCTTAAGTTTCCCCCTACTCTGGTTTCTATTCCAAGTTCTGAATCGGAGAGGCCGTGGTCTTGTCGTGGGGGAAAGGGAAGCAGGGTTTGTTAGAGGAGGAGAGGGAAAGGGGCCCCACTTTAGAGGAACTGCTGTCTGGTGGTGGAGGTCAGCCCAAGGGTAGAATACTTGTGTTGGAGTCAGGGAGAGGTGAGGAGGGCTGAAATCATGTTAGCTTTATTCTCTCTCTCAGCCCCCTCCATCCCCCTCCTCCTCTCCTCTCCTGACTGGGAGAGCATAAATTCATTTAATCCTGTTTTTCTGTGGATTCGCTTAGCCTTTTGAGCTACTGCTGCCTTGTTCTCTAACCACAGCCCTCGGGGTGCAAGGGGGAGGCTTAGGCAGCACTGGGAGTGAGGCAAAAGGCAGTAAATGATAATATCCTTGAAAGGAGTAAAGAGCCCAACAATGACATAAATAAAAGCAATGGAAGGGAGGGGAAGCGAGGCCAAGTAAAGGTCAAGAAAAGTCTCCAGAATCTATTAGTCAAAAACAACAAATACTCGGTGTTCAACAGTGAGCCTCCATCCAACACACCTGCATCTTTGCATCCTCAGTCCTTCTAGCTATACTGTGCATCGACCTGTATAATATCTGCACTCCCCTATTCACTGACTGTGGTTACCATAATGGCGAAAGGCAAGGATTGATTTGTTCAATGTGTGAAGGAGTGTTTAACAGCATTGCTGAGAGTGCTAATATTTTTAACACCTTCATGGAGTGTTAAAAATCACACCTCACTGGCTGTTTTTCTTCGCCTCACACAACAAAACTCCTCCCATTCTTAACCACACTGTAATCACTCCCTGAAGGTGCTTTATGGCACCGCTCCACAGTGAATCACTCCAGATATCTGGCCGCTCGATGCTTATTCAGCGTCGTTCTTTAGTACTAGAGAGTGCAGGGGCCATCATCAAACAATTAAACCCTTTTTCCAGTGATAGCGGAGCTGAAGAGCCGCTCCCCTTTATTGAAAGAATATGAAAAGGATGCAATATATCGAGCACTCCATTAGAGGGGAATGTCTGTGTGAAAATGTTCCAGTCTTTATATACAGAGGAATGAGCTTAAGTGTTAGGCACTTAAGAGGCTTCATGAAAACACTGGATTTAGACAGTCATTATAAGTATTCTGCATTTGTGGGTCAATAACATTCATTTTGCAACTAGTGATGTATTCAAAGGGCATAGTGTATTTGTATGTAATGTAGACAAGTGCAAATGAAGAGCAAATGGTGATGTTGCTAAAGACAGTACAATATCCTGTAAAAAATCTTCAACCATAGCAACAAGTGTTCATCGTGCATCTGCAAAGTGTCTTACGGGGTAGTGATGTTTCCAAATGTGCTGTCCAAGCTTTTCCGCAGAAGCACAAAGAAACTGGCAAATTGGAGGACTGGAAATTCAACAATTGAGCAAGGACATCGAGTGCAGCAGGAGAAAGATGCATCAAGCTGACTGTCCTTCATCCACAGAAGACATAGTGCCTCAAGGTATCAGTATTGACTCTACAGTCCAGTTAAGTCTGGTCAAAAGTAAAGCCTAGTGACTAAGGAAGAGCAGGTAATCTAAAGTCATGGTGGAGGCTGGTTGCAATTCTTAGAAATGGTGATGGGGATTTTTTTTTTTAAATTTATGTTCATCTGACTCATCTGAATGGTCAGACATCTAGTCCCTGCGGTATGACAATGACCCCACACATACAGACAGAGTCATAGAGTCTTCATTGCCAAGTAGAAAAAGGAATCCAGCTACAGATGGCATGGCCCCCGCAGAGTCTTGATCTCAACGTCATTGAGAATGTCTGAGATTACATGAAGAGACAGAAGACAATGAGTCAGTCGAAATCCACAAATGTCCCAAGAAAAATTGGTGCTCACACCACGTATCAACATAATTGTTTTTTTTTTTTTTTTTAATACTTTAAATCTTAATTTTACAACATTATTTCAAATATCTGTTCAACTTTTGCACAGTACTTTATATTGTGCATCATTTTCTGGAACATACATTTGTTTTCATTTGTTTTAGTGTCTGTTTTTACTCTTAATAATGACTCAGTGCAGCATCACAATTCAGGTGTCAAAAAACATGGGGATTCACACCAGAAGCACCAATTCCTATACATTGCTTTAGTAGCAAATGGGGAAAGAACTTGGTCGACCTCGGACAACTTTCCTTCAGTGTGCATTGGCATAAATGCCTCACACATGAGCAAAACCTCAGAGATTGTTAACAGATGTGAGTGACGGGCATGTGATGATGTCCCACTGTAACCGTGAGCTTTTATTCCCACAGGCTAAAGAATATTTGACAACACATTAGAGATGGATATAACACATTACTTTGGTGACGTGTATAGGTTCAAATCAAGGTCTGGAGTCACAGACTAGGAAGTCAATTCACTCTTTTATCTAAGTTATCACAACTCAAAGTCAACATTGTACTCTGAATACATCAACAGTCATACTCTCTGCAAGTAAATTAACTTTTTTTGTGATATTTATTCAGTTTATTTATGCTACGTTTGTTACGCTAACTAATCTGCGCAGAAATGTTTAGTAATCCCATTAAAAAGTATTCACCATCTGGTCTCTGCTGATGTTTTGTTATTAAGAAACTTAATGTAGATTTTGTGTTCATTCATTAACACAAAATTAGTGTATTCTCCTCATTTTACCTGTAAAATGCAGAAGGTCAGATGAATATTTCATCAGTGTCTTTGGGGAAACTAGTAGGATTTGTGGCTGAAAAAGACTTCATTAAAACCTAATCATGTCAATATTGTTGTGATTTGTCTTTTAATCTCCAGCCTCCACTGACAGCAAACATTGTTGCTGCCACCTGATGATGAAAGCTTGTAGGAAAGTTTGATTTTTTTTGGTTGCGTTTTGAATAAATCTTCGTAAATTAATGGTGAACTAAGGCCCCTGCTGTCCACATTTGGATGATCCGCTACTCGCTTCTCAAAATCATTAATTATACACTGAAGTTAGTGGCTAAACATGCAGTGTTTGTTGTCAGTAAGCTGCACAAAGTAGCATCTGGATGTAATAAAGGCAAGTGTGATAAATTTATTCAGGTATCCTAAAAATTCTAGAAATCCTCTTTATGTATATGCTTTGATTGCCTGTTTCAGTTTCATGTTTACTGCCCAAGTGTAGTCGGTAAGGCAATAATGACCCCAGAACTGGGTTTGATTAACAAACTGTATATGTGGCCTCCCCATGTAGCTGATTAAATCCCTGTATTTTTCTGAAAAAGGCAGGAGAACGACGTGCATGCCATCAGTAGGCTATAATTTGAGGAATGTGGTGCAAATTTCTTACTGCCCCATGCAATTACAAGACATTATCCAATTTGAGCACTTCGATTAAATTCTGTGCATCGAGTATTTTGCAGCATAAGCGTAGAGACCGCCTCGCGTCTTGTGCGAGTGTTTTTGTGAAAACAAGCCTGTTCACAATAACTAGGCGGTGTTCTGCACAACCTCCGAGTTTATATAAATCATTAGGAGCACAAGACAAGCACAAGCGATAACTTCCAGAGGACGCAGGGGGAAGATGAAATTCATGCAGTTCCGTTGTCATGTTTTTATTTCTCCAATCTACATCAGTGAAGTGTCAGAGGACTGCCTGTTCTCACAAACCCTCACTCTGCTGCCACGCACAACAATGCTGGGTCCATGGCACTGCAACAGCTGAATGCATTATATCTCAAGAAGTAGTGCAGGTAGCAGATTTTCTTTTTTTCATCAAAGATGCAGGTGCCCATCTGAAATTTGATGTGTAAGTGTCATGTGTGGTGACATGCATGTAGCCTTTGCAGCTCTGCATCAGTTGATACCCGCACTGTTTAAATCAAACAAGCCAAATTTGATTATTCATGAGAAGGCAAAGTGGAAGGTTTGCAACAAAGGCAAGATCCATATTTTGGTGTTATTACAACCACTAATTGTCAAAAATTCTTACCCTAGCAGTCAGAGTGAGTATATTGGCATTTGCACAGTGTGTCTATTCAACAGCAGTTTGAGAACACACCAAATTCAGACTAGTTTGAAGCACACTGCCAAATAAAGTCAATCTGCAGTCTTGTGTGTTTCTTCCTGCAAAAATACCAAAAATATACATCTGCAGACTGCGCTACACTGCTACTGATTTCCAAAAATAGAGCCCTTATCTTGGTTTAAATGTGTGTTTATGTGGATTAGTACAGATTTAAGGGAATGGGTAAGTGGGACTTTATCCTCAACGGTATGTGCTGTACCTTCTCTCTTCATGCCCATGGCTAAACACTTCTGGTAGCGACAGTACTGACAGCGGTTCCTCTGGCGTTTGTCGATGACACAGTCCTTGTTGTCACGACAGGTGTAGGTCAGGTCTTTGCGGACTGTCCTTTTGAAGAAACCTTTGCAGCCCTCACAGCTGTACACCCCATAGTGTTTACCTGAAGAAAGGGAATGTATACTATTAGTACAAAATCATTCAGAAATCACCCTTTTGTCACATTTTTTTGGTCTTTTATCAAATTGGGGACAGCGAGAGACACATTTACATGCCGTGAGTTTGTCTTCTTGCTATTTCTCCACTGTTATTGCGTATTAATTTGTCTGAAACACACAATCAAGGAATGCATTGTAACTCCATCACCAGGTATTCTCACTGAGATCACAGTGTCCTAATGTGCAAGCACACAAACCACTCAAAGGAACCAATGGTTGAGGGAACAAAAAAGCAATTATGATCAAAGACCTATGAACAGAATGTGTGCTACACTGTGGCCAGTAAAGAAAAAACAGAAGAGGGGCCTACTGCAGGAAAGCAACAATGTGGATTTACGTTACAGCACTGTTCTCAAATCAAGCTGTCCATATCCTGTTTTCAGCTCTTTACAGCTATTTATGACCGATGGAGTCCAATTTGCATTCTCCACTGTTGCTCAAACTGTTTCTTTGTTAGCCCTCTGCTGGTCAGACCACCAGAGAAGATAAACAAAGCCTCAGAGCACATCTAAATGAAGCATGACTTAGTATTAAACATTGTTTTGATTTTCCCCCTTGGGTGCATGCAGAACTGATGACGCAGGATGACAGTAACACCGTCCAATGAATTAGATATCCACCTTCATCCCGGGGCTAGAAACATTTCATGGTTATCCCAAAAAAAAAAAATATTTAAACACAGGGTTATTTGTTGGCTGTGCGAAAGAAAATCATTTAGGAGCACTCTGCAAAATAAAGACCACTGTGTGAGTCATTTCCCTGGGCTAACAGTTAACCATGGGTAAAATGTTCTTGTGGTTTAAGTGGTTAAGCTAGTTGATGATAGCCCATGAATAGGAGAAGCCTGGAGTGAGCATGTGTCCTGTGAAATGCCTAAAACTGCTGAGAAATTATCTGTGACAATATTTTCTGTTCTGCATTTGTGAGAAAGTTTGGACTTAACAAAAATGTTACAGAAGACTTAAGTGTATTCTAGACTGATTACATCTCTCAAACACTAAATTGAGCATTACAGAGTCCTTAAAATCCAAAAAGACCTCAAACGGCTCAAAATTCAAGTGACTTCATGACTATATTATCACAGTAACAGTGATGTGTGATCTGCTACATATAAAGAAAAACCCTTAAATATTGCAGAGTGTATCTTTATATCTCCAACTGATTTGTCCCTACCTTCGCCATTGTTCTATAACAAAGCTCTTTGTTAAACTCCATACTTCTGAAGTGGGCTTTTCTAAGATCCGCCTCTATTTGCCTCCAGTCTTCTTGTAGCCAGCTGCTTCACGGTAGGGATGCTGTGATATGAGTGATGGGCTGTGCATGGTTTCCCTCAGACACAGCACTTCTCTATTTCAGTAGAAAGCTGAATTGAGGTTAGGTTTCATCCAACTATACCATACTTTTGCCTGATGATTTCAGTTTCTTTCATGTGTCTTTATGCTGCTGCCCTCATATGCTTTTTCTCAGGAGTGGCTTCTTTCTGGCCTCGCTGCCATTTAGCCCAGATTTGTGAAGAATTCCAGCGACTGTTGTCCTTCCAGGAAGTTCTCCCGCTGCAAGACGATGCAGTATGTAGTTGTGCCAGAGCGGTCCGTGGGGCTGTCCTCTGACCAAAGTTCATCTTTGGATCTTCTTTAGAGGTTTCTCAGTATGGTTAGAGCACACGCTTGAGCAAGATGCTGGGTAGTCCAGCTTTCTTTTAATTTGGAAATAATGTCTTGTGTAATCCCAGCTGTTGAGAATTTATTTTTATACCCTTCCCCAGATCAATAGCTGTCCACAATTCTGCACTACATTGAAGCTCCCTTGACTTTCTGGTTAGGTTAGGGTTTGACTCATGCACACTTATAAATAGCCATCTCCATAATTTAACCTTAGTCATTACAGCTTTTCGAAAAGATATTATAGACAAGTTGACCTTAACCTCAGAGCTTTTGATTGTGCAATGCTTCTGTCACAGGCATTCATCTCAGTGGGATGTCACTCACCTGAGGAGCGGTCGCCGCAGATGGCGCAGATGTGTTTGGTGAGTGACAGGGCCGTGCCTGAGGGCTGGGCGGGCACCTTCATCACGCCGTTGAGGCCCAGCGGGGGCTTAATGTCCTCCGTACTGCTGACTGAGTTCATCGGAGAGTTCAGCTGGAACATCAATACACACAAACACACACGCCAACAGGTCACAAAGCAGCCCCCTGAACTCAAAACCATCAACATCACACAGTCCATCGCACAAGCCCTATCACATAACTTAGCTAGTGTGGCATAGTTAGTTGATGACATTAAGTAATGAATGACAGTCAGGTCTGCTAAGCAGAGGGGAGGTTTTGTTACATATACAAACAGCGACATTAAATCTGAGTGGAGTTATGTCATGCAGAGAGTTCTGAACAATTTTCTTAATGCACAAAGTGAAAAGGGTATTATGACTGCTGATACTCAATGCAGATGGTCAGCAGTCCCAGCAGCACCTCTTTGGCTCTCTTTCATTGCTCCCTCTGTCTCTCTCCTCCCTCCTGTTCCCCTCTGTTCCAGATCTAAATCTGGCACAGCGGGATCCTGCACCACTCAACCCCAGGAATTCTTTTATTCATGCTCTCAACAAGCCCCGCTGGCTCCAAAATGTTCAGCACTAGCATAACTCCACTGCAAAATTTAACAGTACAGCGGAATAAAGAGACAGCATTTGTTTTAGTAGCAGTGCAACTGCAGCCTAAAGTCGAACTTCAATTGCTGCCTGCCTCCCTCACTGAAAAAAGAGCTTTGATAAAATTCATCCCAAAGTGACCTCTGTTCGCCTTCTGCAAAAAAAAGCGAGGAGCAAGGGGAGGCTAATTAACATAACTAGCTACATGCTGTTTCCAGAAGAGATAAACGTTGCGGGGCAGGATATAAATTATCCTAGAACACTAAATGCACTGGATGGAACAGAGGCAAACTAAACATTAGCACCACCTCGTGAAAAACTGGAAAAGCAAAAGCACAAGCCTGCTAAAACTACAATGACTTTACACAGGCGGGAAGAAACAGGGGAAAAATAATGAATATATTCAGCCAAGTGGATCTCTCACTAACACGCCAGCAACAGAGGGATGAGAAACAGAACAGTAAAGGCAGAGCGGCCACATGGGCTCATATAGCCAGACATAGTTTTATTAAGTTACCACACATGAGGAATGTCTGATGGCACAAACAATTTTTGGCTCAACATTGTAGCAGAGAAACCCTGTCTACGTCTGCAGTGATTGGGCAACACAGAAGAACCATTTCCTTCTCATGATGTCAAGACAAACATGTTTTGTCATTCTGAAACACATCCTAAGTCGTGTTTACAGCCATCTGACAGAGTAATAGTTCAGAAGACGTTTTTTTTCCCCATTGTGTAATGAGAGATGACAAAAAAGACGGTATAAACACTGACAGATCTGACAAACAGACAGAGAAATGAAGCAATTATAGCACTACAGAATGCAGCAATACTGCTTAGCTGACAAATAAAACTTAATCGCTTTGGTTATTTATCGAATGAAAACGCCTTGGACTCTGGGAAATCAGGATGGGTATTTTGCACTATTTTATGACTTTCTATTTACTAAAGAAGCACAAAATAGTACAACATAATAGTTAATAGTAGAAATAATCTTGAAAATGAGAACTACATATTTTTATATGTTTAAGAGCATGTTTTAATATGTATCATAGAATATTAGAGAACGTAAACGACAATTCCAGCGGTTTAATATTAAAGCCAACATATAGACGCTAAACTCAAAGCACCTTAGATGTGCTGAGCGTAGATCCTACATTTCCCATGACACAACTTAACAGCATGTTTTATTAGGTCTCCCAGCTAGTTAACCAACATCTTCCAGAGCAACAAAAAATATTTTACTACTGTTTTCACAAGCTGTGCACTGTAAATATGAAGCAAATACACAAAAGTGTACCAAAAAAGTGTTTAGAGCTGTAATGATTAACCGGTTATTAATTTAATTTTCAACTATTAAATTAATCAACAACTATTTTGATCATTGTTTAATGATTTTGAGTAATGTTAAAAAAAAAATATTCCAAAATTCTCTCAAATTCAGCTTTTAAATTTGAAAATTTGCTGATTTCTTCACTTCTTTATGAAAGTAAATGTAATATTTTTTGGTTGCAGACAAAATGAGACATTTGATAATGTCATGTTGAGATTTGGGAAATGCTTTTAAGACCAAACAAGTAATTAACTAAGAATAATCTACAGGTTCATTTTTCACTAATTGCACCGCAATATGGGATAAACACATGTATTGTGTGCGTATACACTAGAACTGCATATACACACACCCAATACCCCACATGTATGTGCATATGACACACAGGCATGCACACAAAGTGTACACACCAAGCTGCTGTGGCTCCTGGCATCTCATTTCACCTTTTGAAAGTCTTACACTTGAAAATTTGATTCTTCTTTAATAGTTTCAAAGTTGGAAAAATGTCAGCAATGCCATATATATTTTTGCTTGGAGCTACAGTATACCATGCTTCCATAGAGGGAAATATTTCAAACCAAGGTGCTTTACCGTCACATCAAATAGAAAATTCTAGATGTCTTCTGCATCATTTTACACACACTTCTGCGGAATTCGGCGTGACATATGGGGTGTCATGGGGACTTGACTTGGGAGCCTGACTTGAATTTTTAAAAATTAAAGCTTATGTTAAAATGGTTAAAGCCCTCCACTGCAAAAATATGTTCTGCTCACAACCAGGCATCCACTACTGGTCTGCTCTTCACACCCTGTTTACAAAAATACACATTGAATGCAGCACTCACAAAGCTCAAGCTCTGAGAAAAGATTATTCTAAGGTTAGCATGCTGTGGAGCTTCATATGTGTTCACATTATTTGTAGAAACAAAAGAAAAACTTGGCAGAATATCAACAGTTTATATAAAAGTGATATTCAATGGGTCATTTATAGAGTAAAACAAGAATCATTTGCACTGTTTAAATAAAGCGACAGAAAAGTACAGTCATTATTGTTAAGTTTATGTTGATGTGCTGAAAAAAAAGCCCTTCTCAAAGTGAATAAGAGTATTTTTAAGAGACGTCTCGAGGACACAAAGGGTCCACGATAGCTGCAGTTTGTGTACACATCAACATCTCTGCATGCTCATCCACATGCACGCACAAATACACACCCACAAACACACACACACACCATGAGGTCTTACCTCAGTTAAAAGCCTGAGTCTAGTCTTTTCGCCTGTAGCACAGCGCTAACAGAGCCGTCTCCTCAGCTGAGATCGTCCCTGTCAAATCGTCTGTCTGCCTAACAGAAAAGATTCTTCCTCTCACAATCTATTTTCAGTAAACTTGCAACTCAATCTCGGCAACTTTGCTCCCCACGCTCGGGTGGGCAGGCTTGGGGGGCCTTTCTTTTTCTTCTGCCCATGGCAATGGAGTCAAGGCGGGGGGATTAAAGTGGCTCAGGACTGGTTCTGGAAATAGAATACATGCACCCTCCCTTACAACACATACATGTGACCCTTTACGGGGAGGTATGCCAGCTGTGTGTGCAGCCGTAGTGCCTTGGGAAACCCCTTTCTGACAAGCCTCTCCTTGCGTAGTGTCTGAGGAGAAGATGAAGAAGGCTCGGCTTCAAACTTTTACATACTAGAGGAGGGAAACAATCGAGGGGCGTTTAACATCAAGGGCTTGAAATATAGGACATAAGATTCCCTGCAGTACGATGTACAACATGAGAAACGCTCCAGCCGAAGAGCGCTGCTTCATGTGCTGTAGGTGTTACGTAACATGTGGTGGAGGACATTGAGTCGGTACATGCAGTACAGCGGGGGTCTCCGTCTGCTTACGGGTGTCAAATTCTGCACAGAACTGATGTATGTGATTATATGTTCTTTGCCACCTGCTGGCTTCAGTGTACTGCTGGAATATTCAAAC
Organism: Amphiprion ocellaris; assembly: GCF_022539595.1. NCBI lineage: Eukaryota > Metazoa > Chordata > Actinopteri > Pomacentridae > Amphiprion > Amphiprion ocellaris. Next base: position 26,198,925 of record NC_072782.1, on the reverse strand, counting down.
ATTAGACTAAAGGTGATGCTTTTAGCCATGAAGAGCTCAATGTAAAGCCATCAGACAATGTGAGTGGCTGCATTTAAACATACATATAGATCTATATATACAGTATATAATGATAGTGTATGAAACAACAGCAGAAACCACTGTATATATAAAATAAGTTGCACTTTGGCTTACTATCATAAAAATGCTACACATACAATCAACCATAAATAGCTTTTTACTATGGCGAGACATGATCGCAATGCTCGGCAGTCTGTACATGGTGACCTTTGTGGTTTAGTATCATTAAAAAAAACAAAGTACAGCAAATCATATTTTTACAATCAACTAGACTAGAAACATATACTTACAGTCTTTAAACATGAAGCTACTCAATGTTTTTCTCGTGACTTTTAATCACAAGTGTAAAGAACGAGATGACAGAAAATACTAATCACAGCATTCCAGAGCCTTTGCTTTAACCAACAGTTCAAAAACCAAGAAAAAGGCAAAATGTTCACTAAATCCCGTAAATCTATCACCTAAATGACTAGTTCATATCAAAATATAACAGCTTTTTTGTTAATTTACTCATATTGAAGCAATAAACAAGAAAGTATACTACAATATAGTCTCACAGAAACCTACAAGTGCGTGCTGTGAGCGAGCTTGGCTTATCTCGCTCAGTCCTAATTAATTTTAATAGAGAGAATAATCTTGGCAGTAGAGCGGGCCTGTACACTATTAGTATGCTATGACAACACACGGCGGTGAAATATAAAGAAAGGAGTCCCTCGAGTGAATGCAGGACAAAAAGGAAAGAGGAGCTGAGACAGTGGAGGCCTCTGCTTAAGACGGGCTTAGCTCGATTCAGAGAGTCAGAGCACAGAGTTTGCTCATAAAGACACTTCAAAAGGAGGCATCAAATCCTGGCGCACCACTTGTCAGTGCAAAACCCTCATGTGGAACCTCGGCTGCTTTCCTGTTCAAGGGCACCTTACTTTAAACACAGAGAAAGTTATCTTCACAGTATTCTTTCAAAACGCCCTTACAGGATTCCTTCATTGTACGATGGCACAACATGACCAGGAATAGAATGTTCTACTTTACAATCCACAGTTACAGACCTCATTCCACACAACTGTATTGCTGGCCTGCACCGTGCTTTCACTGAGGATGATTAATTTTTGCAACTTTAATTTACTTTTGCTCCAAGGCATGAAACTAAAAATGTGCCAAAGCTTGAATGTGGAGAGCAAAGAAGTGTGAGTGGACGGGATACAAATCTGCTGCTGACAGGAGACAAGGCCTAACCAGCTGCCTCCAGAGAGGTGAGGACGGGGATCAGGTCACGATGCCACGATAACCCCGAGTGCCCTTTCACCTCTGACACCTTGTGACAATCGCTTCCTTCTAAAAGCAAGCTTATCTCGGCGGCCCCGTGAAGAATGGGAGGAATGAGTAAGAACTTTCTTCTCATCGCCGCAGTGTGAGTCTTATCTGGACACGCATCGACACAGATAGAGGTTCAGGTTTCGCACTGGGAGATGTGTTAATGGACGCCGCTCTTCTGTGGCCCTCGGGGTATATGCACAGTGAGACGGCCCCTTCGGATGAATTTCGGTTTGAAAGGCAGCTTTTTGAACGCACACACTGTTCGCAAACGAGTGCAGATCAACAGATGTGAGGGTGTGAGCTCCTATACGATGATCATAATAGCTCATCGTGCAGATATTCGCGGGTGAACTTCGGGTTCAGCTGCAAAAAGGTTCATCATGTAACTGTATGAGTCAAGCTGAGCAGAAGGAACCAGGAGGGAAACATGGATTTTAGCCATTGCAGCATTTGTTCTCAGACTATAGACTTTACATTTAAAACTCATGAAATTTCTCTTGAACTGTTTTCTGTCCTTGTGTATTATTTATAAAAGTGGGGAAAAAAGCTTGTTATGTTTTTACCTTGTCTATTAAAAAAGCACAGACAGAGATTTAACAATGTTATCATTAACCTCTGAACTCAAAACCCTATTGGTGACATTGAAAGGCTTGCTATTTGTTTAATTATGTATTTATTTGAAATTCCCAAGTTAGACCATTTATCAGTCAGAAACTGAAAAACTGAAACAGAAACCAAAAAACTAAGCTTAAAATAGTGTTATTTCACCAAAATCACTTTATTCTAATTGTCATATTTAAAATAGCCAAAAAAAAAACAAAGTTTCACATCACTACACTCTGTAAAAAAACTGAAAAATCTGCACTCTTTGTTGCAACCGAAAAGCTATCATTGATTCAGATGCAACTAACAGTCACATGGCAATAATTTTAGGGACTTTTTGGTTGAACTGGGCTGAACTATAGGATGTAGTAACACTTAACAGATAGGAGACTTAAAAATTTAAGTAGTAGAGTCACTATTTTGTGGGCAGTTGTAAAAATGTTGTTTGGGGAATTCATGTTTTGTTTCTCTCATGTTTCCAATTTATGGCATGATAACGTTACCATACCTCACATAAGACATATCTGAGTTATCTCTGCTTCTGGCCATGCTAGTGCTGTTTCTATAGAGAGCTACGACTTTCCTGTGAAAATGAGCCCACATGAAACTGCTTGGAGTTTTAGATGGTTAATCATGGTGGTGTCTGGTCCTAAATCAACATGACTGTAGTCATTGTGTACTTTCAAAGAGGACTAATAGAAAGTAATAGTAATATAAGGACAGAAAGTCTAAAATTATAATAAATAGTGTTTTTAGCACAATAAAGTATGCTTAATTAATGGTAAATCACTCATAATTCCCATTGCATAATAATAAGTTCCCATACCAGCTTTAAATAAAAAGAACTTTTGGGTTGCCAGGTTGTAATTGGTAGCTTTAAAAGTACAGGACTGTGTTTATAAAAGGCTTTTAACATTAGAGCAATCAATGTATTTTTTTTAATAATCTACTCAGGTCCTAATTAAAGGGCTTCAGCAGAGAATAAAATGAAACTTAATTGAATAGAATGCATCTCTCACTTCCATAAAGGCTCACAAATTGGCTTTAATTTATGTATTTTAATGGCTTATTAAGTGAACGCATCAATTATTTATCAATTATTAATAACATTTTACACGACAACACATGAAATCTTCCTGCGTATGCCTTCCTGTAAAATAGCTCCACAATTACTGACAGTCAACTCTAATAAAACACCTTCTCTGCTCTCTCCCAGTGGATAGAATTTAGTAGAAGCAGACATTTTTCTCGACAGCTCGGAGGTTTCCAACGCTCACCCCATGCTGCGCCGCAACAGATAAAATGAATCACTGCAAGCACTGCCGGCGCTTCCATGTGTATGTGTGTCTGCGCCTGCGTGTGTGTTTGTGTGTTGACAGAAACTTTTGTTACAGTGGGGAAAAAAAGGGGGATATTAGGACGATCAGTGGCATGAAAGCATCGAACCTTACAGCAGTGAGGTGGGAGTATGCACAGTTACTTTCTGCTGTTGTCTCACCTCAGCACGGCAGTATCTGGGCATGTGTTTGTCTAAGTGTTTTTGGCATCCGTGGGGGTGTGAATGCACACAGGGGTGGGTCTGTGGCATGCATGCATATGTGTATTTTTAATGTGTGCATGGGTATGAATGCATGTGCGTCTGGATTTCATGCGTGCATGAATGAGAGTGTGGGTCTGTTTTGTCTGCATGCTAATGTGTAACTGTGTCCTTTCGGCTCTGTGCGAGTGTGCATGAGCATAAGGGTTGTTTTTTATATGAAACTGCTGCTCCTGTGGGCACTGCAACTACAGCTGAAACAGCAACTCAAATCACTCTCCTCTCATGCCGGTTTTCTTCGACTTTACTACCTTTTTTTCATCCTCCTTCTTACACACCTCGCTGTATAAATTCTTCATAGATTGTCTGAATTGTAACAACCCATGCATCAGTTGCTTCGACCTTTCAGAAACAAATCTGACCAAGACACTGACGTATGCAGAAATAAATAGCAATACATTGTAAACAGGTACAAACATATGTACTCGAGTGTAGGGCTTGACCCTCCGCTCATTCACTGTAAATAACGCACACGGCTTACAACACTGTACATTATTTTTTCATAAGTGTGTGACATAAAGTGGAAGTATCCTGCATTTACAAGGGCCACATGATAAGAAAGCACATTATTATAAAAAAATAGCTTCAGCCACCTTTGAATGAAGACAGGTAAGCTTTGCACTGTCTGATTGCAGAACACTTATGGGGATGCATGTTTATTTTGGTTAAGCAATCTCCGGAAGACAACGTGAAAACCAAATATCAGTTCATAGCCATTTTCACGCTGCAGCTCTACACCACTAAAATGCTGATTTCATAACTACAATGGCGTAGAACAAACTTACCAGACACATAAGTTGAAAACAATGTCTGTGCTGTGAATTCTGTAATATTTTCATCTAAAATAAGCATTAGGAGAGAAGGTTAGAATAGACAGATAGTCCTGGTCTTACAAACTTGTATGCATTTTTGTTTACTGCTGTATGGTCAACTGTTTTGCTCTGCACTGACAGGGGCATGGACATCAGCAGTTCACCTGCATTTAAATTTCCAGACACTAAAACTGCCCATTTATTATAGGGCTAAAAACAAGTTGTACATAATTATATAGGAAAATTTAGCATCTTTGCAGTATAATACACATTCTAGGAGGCATGCATTCATTTGCTGATAAAAGGAAAAGTATTGGACCTTTAATAATGCACACATAACTCTAATAATACATTTTTTTTATTAAATACACATCCCTGAGAATGTCCATAACTTATGTGAAAATAACAAACTATAAAGTGTTTTCCCAAATGTATATCTCTCTTAACTGTCTGCACTTTGCATGCATCTAGCTTGGTGTGTAGGGACCATGGTTCATCCGTTCAAAACCCCATTTAAGTATGACACTGTATAAGAACCTTTTTATGTGTGTCATTTGCCTGTCATTCAACTATAAATTTATAGTAAATCCTCCAGCAATTAACTGACCATCCACCCCCATTGTCAAATACGTGATTCAGATTTCCTTTGTCCCATCTTCTGAGTATTCAACCAGTGTTTCCACTATTCCACTGGTAGGTCCTCTAGCAATTCGTTACAAGGATTGTTCATTGTCTTACATATCACTTAGAGATGGATCAAGAAGTATTTTCAGTGTCAAGACAAGAGCCAAGCCAGTGATTAATTCTCTCAAACTTCCATTATCATCAAGTAATACATCACCATTTCTAAGTGTCCTCTAGTGTGCTACATGAAAATTAACAGTGGTGTTTCTTTTGTTGAATAGCACATAATCCAGCAATAATTCAAATGGTATTTCAGTGTCAAACCACCACTGAAATTTGCAGTATGATGATTAATTGCACCCAGCAAGTCACTCAGGTGTATTTCCATTGTTCACCATCCAGCAGAAAATGGGATGATAAAACCACTAGCAAGTGATCCAGCTTTTTAACAGACAAGTGCTTTTTCTTGGGTATTAGCGTGTCAGGCATCCACTGGGTTCACAACAGTTTTTCCTGGCCACTAACAAGGGAAACAGGTAGTGTATTAATGAATCGTTCCATAGGTGGAGATGCAATCAGCTACCAAACAAGAAATGGGGGGATAAATGAAGGTAGAATGAAGGTTGATGCTCAACCTTCAACCTTTTTACAATTACACTGAATCGTCTGTATGTTTATTGCATGGGAAAGGTCAGTTTGGTCGTGTTTGTATATCACTAGTTTAGCTTTTTAAGCTGTAAATGAATAATGAATACAAAAAACATAATATTTTGTCGATTGTTTTTAGTCATACCACATTTGTGCAATATTTTTCCCATTTCTCTATCAAAAGTGCTTTAGAATGGTCTGTTGGTTAAGGCTGCTGTTCATCTGTTAGCAGACGTTTCATTCTAAACCTTTTAGCACAAAATAACAGCTATCAATCACATGTTGAATGCAAAATGTTATAGCAAACTGCATCCACCTGGAGCTTTGGCACTGTAACTGAAATGTAGACTGTTTTTGGTCCATATCTGCCTTCTTATTGCAGGGGAGTCTATGTTTTTTTCTGTTTTTCTTGTGTTCTACTGCATCACACATTGCTTTGTAAGTGAATTGTATGCACTGGTTTACAGTATATAATATAAAATTATGTGTGCTGACAATGAAAGATAAGAATATGATGTTACAAATGAAATAATTAGTACCTACAACCTGTAAACAAATGCAAGTTTTACACTTGTGTGAGCAAGTAAAAATAGTACAATTAGTCATACAGCAAGCGTCATTACACTTCACAGACATGTCTCAGTGCACATGTCTGTCCATAGACAGTGTTGAGTTGCTGTAAGATCACACCAGCAAATGCAATTAAAGCCTTAAAGGGATTATTTCGAGCTTTAAAATAAATGTGCGCCCCCTCAGGCATTGAAACCGCAACTCCTCAGCTCTGCATTAGGAGGCTTTTCTGTGAAACTTAAACCTATATGTTACTGTTTCCATCCCTTATAGCAGCCACCTCCTAAATGGCCTCCTGTGTGGCCCCCACACAAGTTAGAACACACACAGGTACCGGCGATATCACAATACACTCTGTAGTGTCAGATCTCAAATTTATTTATTCCATTTATGTGATTTATTTCAGACAAGCCACAGTATCATACAGGGGGAAAAAAAGAAAATACACAAAACCAAACCCACTTACGGGGGTTTATAGTTGTATTCATCTTGAGATCATCATCCAGACTATTCCACAAACATGAAGAGTAGATCAGATCTAGTATCTATTTCTGGTGGTACGAAATTTCTTCTTAATTCATAGTTTTAATGTTGCTTCCTGGCCTGAACAAATAAAGGTACTCAAAATGCCAGCAAATGCAATCAAGAAATCTATGGATGAAAACACAATCCAACAGAAAACTAAGTGGGATAGCTGTGTGGTGTATTCTTTACAAAGAAATATGCATTTCTGCTGCAATATTTCCATCAACACGACTTACTCCTCTGTTGCTCTGAGCCGCCCTGATCTTTCTTTTGAGACAGCACCATTTAAAACTATGGAGCTGTTTTATATAGAACAACTCATAACATTTGAAAGACAGGTCCATCACTAAGAATAGTAAGATATTTTTTTTATTAAGTGAAGTATAACTAAATTAAGTCACCGCATCAGCTACAATTCCTACAACTAGCAGCGCAGAGAAAAAAAAAAAAAGGTCTCTAAAACTGCTTTTAATTGCTACCTGGAGACAGCTTTTTTTTAAAAAAATTCTTTTCCTCAATCCATTTGAGGGTTGATTGACATTAGAGAGCCTTAACTGTTCCCCTGGGATCCTACACACAGCTCTTTTGTGCAGCCGTGTAACCATGATGTCATGCGAAGTGACTACATCAAGGTCCATCAAAGACCTGAGCAGCGGAATGGACCTTTATTACTCCCACACAGGAACGGGCTGAGGTCTACTCCTCTCCCTTTCACTCTCACTTTCTTTCTTTCTGTAGAGCTTGTTGTGTTTTAGTCTCCTAGCGACCCTAGCCTGAACACGACGTACTCAAAAGTGGCACATGACATCACTGCCGCCGCTCATTTATAACTTATTAAGCGTGTTCCATTTCTTGTAAAACATTTACACCTTTTTTTTTTTTTTCTGTTTTTACATTAGTGCGTTCTCTGTGTTCGACTCCAGAAACACTCGAGCTTTGTGTGTATTTTTTTAAGGCATGACACTGGAGGGCTGTTGTTGGTTTAGGATTCTCAGGGAAGTTTCAGTGGGAGAGCGCCGAAGCCAGAGGGGCTGCAAAAAAATGGAAAGAGGGAGCCGGCAGCTGCCCGATGATAAAGAGCCCCCTCCTTTTTTACTGCACAAAACAACAGTCAGACAACTCTCGCCATTGTCATTGCAAGTGTAAAAATGTGTTCCCGACCCTCGCGTGTAATAACTCCCAGCTGCTCGGAGATTTGCGGTGTCTGTGATGGAGGGATGGTCCGTGTTGTCAGTAAGTTCGAGCCCACAGACACGACCACTGAAGGGTCTGATTCTGATGAGGGCGGCTGCGGCCTGGCATCGCCTCCCCGGGCCAGACACCCAGGAAGATGTCTCGCAATGTCGCCGTTCTTATGATTTCCCAAGAATGAGATGACAAGTCTCATAATGGCAAAACCGCAGAACGAAAGGCAAAGTATGCAATTTGCCTCACATCCAAATTCTTCCACAAGTGTAATCTGTTTGCTGACAGTGTGTGGCCTTCCTGAGAAATTAAAAACGAAATAGCAGATGCTTTTATGATCTTCAGCCTTAGACAAGGAAGATATTTTTTTATTTATATATATATATATATATATATATATATATATATATATATATATATATATATATATATATATATATATATAGACAGACAGAGCTGTAGGGGAAGTACGGTTGTTGAGACACAAGAACTGGCTGATGATAAAGGACTGTCTCTCTCTTTACATGTGGTTTTGCCTTTTGGAAGATACATTCCTGTAAGAAAGGGACTTTTGTTCTCCCTGTCCCCGGCTTTAATCATGCTGTCATTTGCATCTTTGATGTAGAAGGTTTGGTTAAGCCTCACTGTTTTTCATTTTAACCATTTTTAATTGAAAAAATACACAAGTTTGAAGGCAACACCAGCTTAATTTCCATGCATTAGAATATTTCCGGCTAGAATGAGACACTGATGTTTGCATTTCATGGTGAATAAGATCTTATTGTGAGCCATATCTTACTTCTTTTATATATTTGTGTGAGATCATTAAGAAGAACCAGTGATTTAGCACACACAAAATTTGTATAATCAGTGAGTGTGTGCCTATTGAACGTGTGTGTGTGTGTGTGTGTTTGTGGTTAGCATCGGCAGGGTCTTGTGCTGGACACTTGGCAGTTAAGCAGAGTGGAGGCTGAGCTGTGACCTCGTTCCAGTTAACTGCTCCTGAAAAAAGCAAGTCAGCCGAGTGTTAAGAGTAAGTGGCATGCGCCGTCTGACTCAAATCACGTCTCATCAGAAGTGCCGCGCCTCACGAACACAGGGCAGTGCCACCATCTTTAACCTCTGAGCCGTGCTTTCACCTCAAACCACTGCTTCTCCACCCTCACTGAGCAACAGTCAGAAAGGTCCACAATCTCAGTTATGCAAAAGATCACAGTTAAGGGCTCACAGGAGATTTTGGGGCTGGGGCATTAAAACATTTCAGCATGGGCATCTAAAACCTTAGGGTTTGACTGAATCAACAAAATTTCTCCATTTTCTGTGCTTTAATTTGTGTAGAAACATTCTTTTCAATAATTTTTCTTTGATGAAAGGGCAAAATTAGCATTTAATAAATGTTTGAAATCACGTATTGTAAGTTATAATGTAGTTGCATGCAGATATTGTGTAAAGTCATGAGTGGAGGCTGTAATAAGCAAGTTATTTCTTCATCAATGCTATAATTGTTCACAAATATGCTTTAGAATGTTCTATCTATGTATTACTGGTGTATTCTTTGCAAATACAAAATAGGATTTACTCTATTACTCTAGTGCATCAGTTTTATTACCATCTAAACAAAGCAAATGCATCTAAAAATTGTCTGAGATTTCATAAAATAATCATTAAAATCAGGAAGTATCTAATGAAAAAAATGAGTAAAGAGCAAGTACACAATTAAAATTCTTAGTAATTTCAAGTTGCTCCTGAAAAAGGAGAGAGTTCAGTGTCATGCAAGCAACAGATAATGTTTTATATTTGCATGTACTTACTGCACACTGCCATTAGTGAGTAAAAAGCTTTGAGTTAAAAGCTCTAAAGAGGCGGCTGCTCCTTTTTTCATTCAGTAACCCCTTGAAGAGGCAGCATTTTGCAGAAAACCCTGTTTGTGTTTCATAAAAGGAAGATATTTGCCATCAAAACTTGAGTATCATATCAGAACTAGTATCAATTCTGATACTTTGCCTTAACTGACATAGCGAAATGAGTCAGTTTGACAACTCAAAGAACATTAACAGTAAAAGCTGAAAGAAACACAGGTTGCAACTGTCAACTTTAAGAACTGTGTACCCACCTGTTTCGGCAAATTCAAAACAATACAAAGTGAAAAACCAGCCATAACCCATAACACAAGTTAGATACACACTGTAATTACTGCACATACAGTATTAAAGCAGCCACCACCACCAGAAACAGCTGTTACTTGCTCTTTATGCAGCTATTAAAACCGGCAGGGTTGGCCAGCAGTAAAGAAAATACACTTGCACACCTACAGCACATAATACTTTCCATAATGCATGTATATTTGCATGCTGAATTCCACATTTAAAATCGCTAAAGCTTATAGATTTAAATGAAGCAGACTGAGTTCATTCGACCATAACGTTTGCTACCTAAACACCCAACCTGCATACAAAGTGAGCCACACTGGGACAGAAACAGCAGCACAGATGAAAGCGCTAGAATTCTAAAGTGTAGAGGAATCAGAAGGAGGCAGTGGGGAGAAGAACAGCAGCTTTCTAGCAACGAAAGATTCTGGCCGCTTTCTCAAAGTGCCCCTAATCCACTCTAAACTCCAATACATGTGGGACACTTTGGTTAAGAAGGCACCGATAAGCTTAACAATAGCGAGGAGAGCCCATCCCGAACAGCATCGCATTGTCGATGTGCTTTAACACAATCATCAACATACACAAAAAAAAGGCCAGTAACCGCATTTTGGGGGGGAAACTATTTCAATTTTAGATATGGTCCCAGACAGAAACTGGGCCACTGCAGGCTTTGATGTCTTAATTGTGTGTGTGTGTTTTTTTCTTTTTTAATACCAAGGAAGCCGAGGCTTATTGATGGAACAAAAACAACAGAGACAGAAAGGAAAAGGGAGAAAATGGAGATGATGTGACAAAGACAAGGAATAAAAAAACAAGAAAGGGAAGAGACAGGAAAGAGGACAGCCAGGGAGTAAAGATGGACGACGGGATAGAGAAGAAAGCAAGATATGGTGGAAGAAGGAAGTGACAAATATGCCTCAGATATAGTAGGAAGAGTGACAGAGCTGAAGTGCTGTGGAATCCCAGTTAAATAGGCCTTGATTAACTGTGCCATGGGGTCAAAGCTGGGCCTCTGTCTGCTGGGGCCTGGCTTGGGAAAATTATATTTGCGAGTGTGCAAGTGTAAGTGACTGTAATTTGCACTGATGACACATGCAAGTACAGTTTGTAAGACATGATACACAACCGGCTGTCTGCTTGGTTTATAGAGCAGCTGTATTTCTCCATGATTTGAAAGTGAAGACATGGAAAAAAAACTCTCAGATATGCGATGCAAGGATGGAGGATGCTGAACATGAAGCTTTCTGGTTTCTGAATGTGATGATTCATGTAGCTTAGCCCTAAACACAGTGTAATCTTTATGTATTTGTTAGCTTACTTACATTTCGGAACGCCAAAACCAGAACTTTAAAAATAGAGAGAATTCGTAATTCTGGGACAGTTACTGAACTACTCATATGTGATGTGCTGTTTTATTGCATGATTCTAGATATTTGCCATTTTTGTTAAAAAAGTTATCCAAGAAATTCAACGTTTACCTTTTTCTTTGGGAAATATGCTTGTTTGCTTTTGTCTTCCCTGGGGGTAAATTATATGATAAATACAATTTTCATCAGTATGGTTAGCGTAGCTTAGCATAAAGAGGCAAAATGCATAAGAGAAACAGTTAGCATGATTCCTTAGAAAATAAATAAAATATGATTTTCAGCACTGCATAAATTTACCTAGTAATACATGAACCAGAGTTTAAAAGGACAAACTGTGATTTTATTCAGGGGCAATACAGATTAAATGCTAGAAACTATGACATATTTAGGCCATTATACAGCATTAGCTCTTGTTAGACTTTGAAACTCTCTGATGACAGGAGAAATATGAAATGAAAATCTATTTTTTTATGTTAGCCATAATGTATGTGCAGTTACCATCAAAAATTCTGGCAACTTCTCACTTTGTATATGATAGAATTTGTCCAAATCACGCAAGCCTTGAAATACATGATGCCGAGACAGCAGAAAAAACTACCCTGCATAAGCAGTTTTGTCCTAATTACTGATACACGGCCCATAGACCAACACACTCCTATATTAGGACACACTGCTATCTACATCATACAGAAAAGCGGATATTAATTTACTTTACTCAGGCACAGCAGCTTGACTACAGTGTTCTTAAGTTGTGATGAATGAGGCCAGATTTATAAAATCTTGCCATCACAGTTCCAGGTTAGTACATGATACTGCTTCATATATTATAAATGAGCATAACTGTTTGTGCATGCACATATAATGACTGTGAATGTAAAATAAATAGCAATTGTCCTGAATATTTTTTAAAAATCATTTTCTCAGACTCACTCTGTGATCTATACTCTGCTTCAGTACGGAGGAATTACGGTTATTCAGGCACAATGCCTGAATAACCTTTCCCATGCCGTCAGTGTCCACAATTAATCAAATATTAATCTTGATCAAGATTTGCAAATTAAACGATCGAATAAGATATTGATGTTCCAAATTCGTGCTCTGCTCACAGAAAATTCTGCTGCATTTCAAACCAAATGCTTCCTGAGCTAACAGCCAGCCACCAGGGAGCAATTGAGATGTTTTGGCATTAGTTTTGGTGAGCTGTCGTGCTGCTGAGCACGCACCCCTGCAGCAGCAGCCTGTGCAAAGCTTTCCTGGATGTTGCAGTTGCAGTCCACAGTGGAATAGCAATAAACAAAAACAGGGAGCAGCGGGAAAGTCTGGAGCAGAAGCTGAGGAGCTGGTCCCCGGAAATGGATCATCATTCGTGGTTTGGAAAAAGTAATTTTTGGATTTAGGGCAAGTAATGCTATAAATCATATGCAAATAGTGCATTGGACTTGTGTCTGTGGCGCCAAAGTAACACAACTAACTTGTTCTACCAACTAAAAAACAAACACCACAAAATGCAGAATGATGAACACAAGATCTCACTGAATCCCCATCCTTGTCCAGGTTTTGGTATAGTTTTATTTCTATTTTGTTTCTAGGAGATGCACTAGTCTCAAGGTTTGTATTATTTTGAAAATTGAAGTGAAAGCAGAGCCCTATTTAAATGTAACAGTGCAATAAAAATATTCTGTCTGTAAAAACAGTCAACAAAAATAAACTATTACTATGTATTACACTGTATACTTAGATTAGTAAGTATAATATGCACATCTGTCTGTAAACATCTGCATTACATTACATTACATTATATAAAGAGCACCACCTCTGAGTCTGTTACAGGCCTTACCTGGGGGCTGACGCTGGGGCCGTAACCCATGCCAGGCGAGTTCATAGAGTGGGGCCCCATGGGCGAGCTGATGACGGAGAAGGGTGATGCCAGGCCGTTCATTGGCGAACTCAGCGTGCTGATGGGAGAGTGGAGAGAGCCGGAGGGCCCCATGGACGTCGGGCTGAGCAGAGACGGATGCATACCGCGGTGGGATGTCGGCGAGCCCAGCGGTGAGGAGGTCACCTGCCCCGAGGAATCTGTTCAGAGAAATTCAAAGGAGAGGCACATTAGTAAGAACGTATTTAGTCTTGAAAATCTCGATCAGAAAATGCAATTTAAAGTTAAAATTAGGGATAGACTGGTTATTGAGAGGGCAAATTGTCGTGGCCGATATTTGCCATTTTCCTAATTATCTGTATCAGTATCTTTGTTGGCCGATTATTGAATAATTAAATGTGCTACTTCAGGTTGGATGTAGTCTCCTCTCTCTGTCTGTCATTACTATCTGGTCTCAGAAATGTCTCTTAAGCAGCGAAAACTGAACAAGAAACACAAACCCGGAAATTAGCTTCTCTCACAGGAGCTAATGCTATGCTAATGGCTAGCTGCTAAATTAGAAGGCACCCACAGATTCACCTGAAACCGACCATGGAAAACAATAATCAAAAATGATTTGAAATATTGAGCTCAGTGGGCGCTAAAAGTGAGAGAACGGTGAAACATTAAGAAAATAGAGAAGAGACGATCTCAGTCGATCCCACATAAACAGAGGAGAGCGACTTAATTAATCACTCCTTTTTCTATTTTACATAGTTAGTTATAGTCCTTCTTATTTATTATCTGCTGTTAAAAATGTTACATTTAATAATAATAATGTAACGTTTGTATACTGTAATATTTGTATACTGGTTCCAAATATCGCTTATCGGCCTTTCTTGATTACCAATAATCAGCTTCTGCAGCAGTCCTGGAAAACCCATATCAGGCAAACCCTAGTTAAAACCTCATGCACCTTGAAACTTTCCAACATTAAGCGTGTTGTTCATAAACACATTTAGATGGTTTTAAAAGACGTTTTCACACTCGGGCTAATTTGAGTTCTTCCCGAGCGGAGTCATCGGCGCCAAGCGTCCAGCACATCTGGTGAAGTGTGAAAGCAGCTGTTGAATCTGAGCACTGTCCAGGAAAATGGACAATTCAGCAAAAACACTTGAGACAGTTAAACTCATATAGCTCGTAGTGGAAAAACAGCCAAACCTGAGAGTCAGTGGAGCTCGGATGTGTCGACAAAAAACTGGTTCTCGCTCTCTCAAACTTTAAAACCGCTTCCCTCAAGGATCCGGGAGGTCAGTATGTACAGTATATCTATAATGCATATGGGTGATGAGTGGGGTAGTGGGCCCAAGAGAATTGAAAACATGACCTTGCACCGCAGCTGAGGAGAAAAACGCAGCGAGACTGAAGTCAGAGAGAGTGATAAGGATAAGGTCAAATGTACAGAAGCTCATCTGCTCCCTCTGTCTTTCTTCTCCATCCCAGACTTAGTCCCCGTCTTTACCTTGGCTAAGCGGGCTATCTTCCCATCAGCTGTCAACACAGAAGATATGAGGTGGGCAGGGACCCGAGCGAAGAAGTACTGACATCCAGTGGTATGTCAGTGAGACTCTGGCATCAGGGTTATACTGAATGTGTACTGATAACTCCCTCCCTCCCTCCTGTCTCATCTTTCAACACTGCAGGTCACTCTTTCTTACTTTCCATTTATGATAGAGTCCATCTTTGCTTCTATCCTCCTTTTTTGAGGTCTGACCTTCTGCTACTTCTGTTTTCTCCATACATCAAGACAGCAGCATCCCTCCTCTTCTCCACTTCCATTTTTCTTGCATTTTTTTCTTATCAATTACTAAAGGGTGTTGCAAGCAGCTCAGACTGATAAGACGCCTCGGACAAACTTGAGATTTGGGCTATAAGGGTGAAGAAATAACGCAACTCTGAAGCAGCACACTTTTATTCATGGCAGTTATTTTGAAGCTGATTTGCACCACAGTTATCTAATTAAAGACGGTTCTGATGATCGATTAAGTAATTTTTCAAGCAAATGGCTCCAGCTCATCAAATGAGAAGATCTGTTGTTTTTTCTTGTCTTATGTTCAAGTAAACTGAATGTTTTTAAGTTTCTAAACTGTTTGTCAGAAAAAAAGACATCTGAAGTCATTTTAGGCAAATCAACTACAAGTCAATCAATGATAAAAAATAATCTCAAGATGCAGACTGATAATAATAATTTGATGTGTATACCGCAGTTCATAAAGCAAATGCTACTCAAAGTGCTTTGCATGGATTAAAAAATTGTTAAAATGAAGTAATAAATGTTAAAATAGTGATTAAACATAAGGCAATTAAATACAAACGTCCACTATGAAAGTAAAAAACAGGTTTGATACCAGTAAGTTACATGATACTACACTGAAATGACATAAATGAAAGCCTAAAAAGAATAGTTTATGGTTTTGTTTGAAGCTCTGACCTCCTCTAGAAGCATTTCTGTACATCTTAGTGCTCCTTTAGGGGGTAACATACAAAAATACTAGATTTACAGAAACCGAGGTTAAAGTGTATTGCTGCTGGGTCAAACAACTTTTCCCATGGAAATTCTATATGTGATGAAGGGTTTTTTGTTTTGTTTTTTTGTATTTTAAATACATTCCCACCAAGTTCTAGGATTTTTTTTTAACCGTTTCTAAATTCAGCCCTACAGCTGGCAAAAGACAGCTTAGTTTCACCTTGGTTAGTGTGTTGTCCTTAAACACCCTCCTTTTACATCCTGTCCTATTTTGCCATTACAACTTTGCTCTCTGTGCAGCCGGGACATGGACACTTACGTAATAGACGGGAGTGTGGCGTGTCTGTCACACTCCCACGTTTCCTAAGTTTCTGTTTTTGCACTGCAGAATAAAACTGGTGGCTCAATTAGTTCAACAAGTTCAACAATGTTCCTTTTTCCCTTCACAGGATATGTTTTTTTTTTTTTTTTTTTTAACGTGTGTTTTCTTTTTGGTACATTTCTGCCATTAAACGTCCTGTGAATGTACTAAAAAGTGGGATTTTTCACATCTTTCTAGTCCTCTGAGCACCGACCTGGCTGCCAGCTGAGCCAAGCCAAACATTTCCTGCGCGTCCTATAAGCGCACATGCACACGCTGACAGAAAACAAACAGGCATCCTTATTAATAAAGGGCTCTGCATCTGCTTGTGTTAGTTCAGTGTTTAATCCACTGACTGATACCCCTTGAGCTTCTATCCCTGTGATTACATTTCTTTCCCTCCTAAAATGCGCCCACACACATAATTCCTGAAAAAATAAAAAAATAAAATAAATTTAAAAAAAGCTCTCCCTCAGCCTGCGATTCCCATAACCGTCCTCCAATTGGGTTTTAATTCAAGCAGATAAAGAGAGCTGTGGTACTAGGGTTGCCAATCTGCCATTGTAGGTCTCAGCGGGGGGGGGGGCTCAGCTGACAGAGTCCCAGCAAGGCCTCACCAAGAGGGGGATGACAGCGACAGGCTGGGAGGTAGATTCAGACTGTTCATGTCTCTTTTTCTCACATTCACTACTTATGCCTTCTTCTCTCTCTTTCTCTTCTGCTGTTTTTTTTTTTTTTTTTTTTGGGAGAGGAGAAGCAACCGGAGCAGAACATTAACTCTCTGTGTGATGGTCTTTTTCCACACGAAGC
This sequence comes from Amphiprion ocellaris, assembly GCF_022539595.1. Classification (NCBI taxonomy): domain Eukaryota; kingdom Metazoa; phylum Chordata; class Actinopteri; family Pomacentridae; genus Amphiprion; species Amphiprion ocellaris. Next base: position 26,181,917 of record NC_072782.1, on the reverse strand, counting down.
CAGCTATGCAGCTATGTGCTCATATGTGGATGGTTTTGTTTGGGCAAATCTCCCAGAACATAAAGATTTCTCAGAGTGTGTGTGTGTGTGTGTGTCTGTGTATGTGTGTGTATGTTTATTCTTGTTGGAGCTGAGTTGCCAGTGTCGGATTACAGTGGGATGAAAAGGACTCTGTCCTAATCCTCCCTGGAGAGGGAAGGAGAAAATTAGATGAGGAGAGGAGACAAGGAGAGAAAGGAAAGGAAACACGAAGCAGTTATTAGGATAGCAGCGTGAAGAGAATGCAAATAAAAGTGGATAATACAGGAAAAAAAATAAGTAGATTGAAGTCAATTTCTTGGCTGATTATCAGATCAGATATGCTGAATTTTTCTGATCATCAGTATTGTGATTTTTTTTATTTTTAAACCAGTTCCAGATAAAATCAGACACTCTTTTCTATCTGTGATATCAAGCAATTTCCGCTCACAGCACTATCTGATTGGTTACACATTACGGATAAGAGTCTATCAACACTGAGGGACAAATGTTGAAGAATTCTCATGAGGCAAAACAAAATTTAAAAAGACATTTCAACTATGTTTTGTGTTGAAATTTGTGTTAGTCTAAAATTTGACACCAAGAATTACATTTTTTAAAATGCATATCGGTTTCATCTCTCTGATTCGGTCTCCTTGCTCATTAACAATAAGTATTGGCTGCAAAAGAAACACATTGGTTAACCCCTAAACAAGACAGGACAAAAAAAACTAAGGGAAGGGCAAGCTGAACAATTAAAGAAAGTGAAAAGAAGAGAAAAGAAAGGATTAGTTGCATGCGTTTCTTCATGTTGCAGTTTTCATCTCAACCTGCCGGACTGGAAAGTGAACAGTTTTGAGAAAAACGACAAGCTCTGGCAGCAGTCTGGACTGCCTGCAAGAAGAATAAAATAAACATGCTTGCAAGATTAGATAAGAGTGTGTGTGAAGCAAATCAGCCAGTAGGAGCAGAGCAGATGAAAAGAGGGGGGAATGAAAATTACTGAAGCATCTAACAAATGAGTGGCAGCTGACTATGTTCCTTGGTGGTAATACAATAAAAGGCAGATGCAGGTTTAAATAGGGGCTGAAACCTTCTTGTTGGTTGCAGCTTCTGCCTGTCAATTGTTCTGCACTGCTAGGCACACAAAAACACAACTGACAGCTACAAATAAGCAAATTAGGGCCCATCTTACTGGGAGGAACAGACGGAGTTCACCACTTATCACCTCTGTACTCCATTCAAGCATCTTCTATTTCTAAACAATGCCTCCCTGCCTCCCTCTTGCCTTTCTTGCTCTTTTGTTCTGCCGTTGGGTGTGATTATGCAGAGGGAATTTGCCAATTTTTGCTCTGGCTGTTGCTGGCACGTGTGTTTACAACATGACAAATGGATAACTCAGATGAGGACGGATGACGAGATAGGAAGACGTGAAAACAGCATCCACTATTTCTTCATACGCTGGAGGCAACCTGTTTACATTTTTCTGACAGGTGAGCTGCTACAGTTGTGATTAATGGCTGCCCTTTCCAGAAAAAAAAGACAGCATCTGTCATTTTGTTTAACGGCATAGTTGGAAATAGTACAAAGCTGTTCGGGTTTGTTTGGAATGAAAGCGAAAGGATATGTATGAGATAGGCAGCACAATTTTCAGCAAACAGCTCGTCTGTAAGTTGCAAATGTTTAAATGTAGAAAATGATGCTACAAAACTCTCATTTACAGTCTAGTTCTAAAAGGTGCCCACTAATTAACTCAGTTTCACGAGCCTCAAGCTCACTACTACCTTTGTTATGGTGATACTTGATCAGAAAACAGTCTTATGAAGTAATTTTGTGGAGGCACCAACAAATATAACCTGTCGTTTTTTGGATGTTTTAAATATCTTTAGTTACACTGGGTCAGTATTTGTTGGTAGGGGAGAGAATGTATCCTGAAGGAACCCAGCAGAGGGTTATTTGTCAGTTAAACAGAGCTGAGGTGAAAAGCAACAGACTGGGAGGGCTGCTATAGGGAATTCTCTTTTCAATTCTTGTGTGAGTCAAGTGAGACATAAGATGAAATGCTTTAATTTGGCAGAGATGATTCCTTGTTCCTCCCAAACCAATGATTCCCAATTAGGCCAATGCCCCTCAAAGAAAGTGAAATTAAAAAAGAGGCCTTTAGAAAAGTCATTTATAAAACAGATTTTTATTCCAAAGCTTGCAGCTTTCATCTTTTCATAGCAGTTCCATTCAATATTTTTATTTGGTTTAAATATTGGCTATTTTTATGTGCATAATACATATGCATGGGAAACTGGGATTTCAACACTGTTAAAGCACTACATTAATCAAGATTTCCTGCAAAATACTGGATCAGATCACTCAAATGAAAGAAAGCAGAAGAGACAGATGAGTTGTTCAGTGTCAACAGCTGTTGCACATGTGGAGCTCTTCAACTTAAAAAAGATCAGGAGCCACTGCTCCCACATAAAGACTCAAAAAGACTACAAATGACTCAGCTGGCTGCACAGCTAACACCAATGGTTTGCCTTCCCTAAACCAGCCCATGAGCTTATGTTGCCTCTGCCACCAGTGAGGGATGATGCATTATAGATGTTAAGTGCACCGCTACACCCCCACGACAGTCTGAACCATCCTGTGAGCAGATGAACCACATGAAAAGCGTTGTTGTCTTCCTTTAGCCTTTATCTCACATACGACGTCTACAGGTTCATTTGTCGGCATCTCTTCCACTTTATTTCTGACCACCACTCTGTTTTGTCGTCCCCCCCCTTTTAAAAACACATTTACAATCACAACCATGTGCCTCTGCACAGTCAGACAGATGCTCGTTTTTTTTCTCTCTCTCTCTCCATGGCTAACTCTCCTCTTCTATTATTCATCTGCTAGTGCCACAGTGGAGATTTTGTAGAATGCAAGGGCGTGGGATGCAGCAGAAACAGAAAGACAGCGATCATGAATCTCAGTAAATCACACACTTTCTGTCCAACTGCTATTTTACTGTTTAATCTCCTTAATCATGATCAGTGGAATTGACTGTCAATAGGCAAAAATCATGATGCTTGGGCTCACAAAAGGATGCATACAGCAGTGCCAGTTTTAGTATAATACCCTGATATCTTCAGTGCAATCCCACACCCTCCTGGGACTTTGTTAGATCTTCCACTACAGCAACAACACAAACAAACAGAAAATTTAAAAAAAAAAATGTACATGAGCTATATGCAGATCCTTGCACAGATTTCCATACCACTCTGCTGGCAATGGTTCAGCTGAGGGATGATGGCATGGGCAAGACAAGAGCCAGGAAAAAGAGACGATAATTTCACGGATTGACTTTGGCGTAAATGAAGCAGCCATGAGTCACTTGGACCTACACAGCACCGCAGCACGTTAGCAAAACTGCGGCTCCTCGGAGAGAAAGTACTGGATGAAACCACAACCTGTCAACAATGACACAACCCCCCCCCCTTCCACTTTCCCCATTTTTAAAATTTTCTTTTCCTTCTGTTGATTTGAGGCAACAAGCAGATTTTTTATTTATTTATTTTATTTTATTTTTTTATTATTATTCACAGGGATGTTTTAGGAGAGGCAGGTGAGTCACTTTTTTTGAAGCGAACGGAGCGGCAGAGCACAGCCGGGATGAAAAGCTAGTCATTAGCATTTCTCCGGATGTGTTCAGAGGAAGCAGAAAGGAGAGAAGTGGGGGGAAAGAGATTCATCAAAAAACCCAAGAGATTCACTGGGTTGCATAAAAAACCCAGAGCTCAAAATAACACAATAGTCGGTATAACGGCTTCATTTTTAGAGTTTATGCTGCTGATGTCTATATCACCATGACGACAGCAGGCTGATATTTCACTCAATCCTCTATGAAGCCCAGTGTGTGCATGCTTCTTTGTGTGTTTGAACAATTAGACCATTATTCATCAGCCTTTTGTGTTCGGCATCATACTTTCTGTCTGCAGAGTCGACACGTTTTGCGAGCCGAGTGTACATGTGTGCGTTGCTCATTAATTGGCGAATGTCTGTCTACTGTTTTTCACTATATAAACAGACTAATCTGGTCCCTTCAGTTAAGGTCCAAAGTGTAAATATCCAAGTCCGACATGTTTACTCTGTGTATGGGGGAGAGGTGGTGGGAGTGACTGTGTATTTATGGTGGGTGGAAGATGGTGCAGGAAGCCGACCTATAATTGGCTGACAACAGGTGATGTAAAACATGTTGGCCCGACTTATTTCTGAAGAGCACTTAAAAAAAAGAACTCAAATAGAAAAACTTAATTTAAATGTTGCATTTGTCCATAAAATGTCAGAAGAATAGACTGAAAAATAACTACTGCCGTATCCCACAGCCCAAACTAACGTCTTTAAAATGTCTTGTTTTGTCTAACCGGCACTCTAAAGTCCAAAGAATTTAAATTTGCAATGACGTAAAAAGACAAAAATGTGACAAAATGTGACATTTAAGAAGCTGTAATCAAAAAAAAAAAATGTACATTTCAAAGCATCACATTAGATAAAGCTAATGGAAATGGCAAAAATTTTAAAAGCAGTATGTTTTTATGAACAGTTGAATTTGTTTTTAACATTAAAAAAAGAGTCAGTGCACATAATGGGAAATGTAAATAAGTTTAATTTTACTCTAATGTCTGATCAGCTGCACCTGTCACTGTCTTGTAATGTGTATTAACTAGCTGACATGCAAGGATATTACAATTTTCTGGAATAAAACAATTCCTGGAGCCTGCTCTCTACTGTGTTTTGTTTGTTTCATCTTCTTTGAGGATTTTTAGTGGTTTGAAACAGCTGGTTTTGTTTTTTGGCTTCTTTTACAGCCACGTGTAAGGTACCATTTTACAAACATTTGCATCAAATTCATTTGACAATTACATGAAAACACAGCTCATGAATGACTTCTGTTGATTATCAGAATTATTGGCAATTACATTCCTTGTCATTTTGGAACTACAAAATGAATATTACATTATAGCAACATTTTCATCCATACGGTTGATCCATAAGGTTGCCAAGGTTTTAAGAGTTGCGCATTTTGTGCAACAATAAAGTAGAAATAGCTTCCTATGTGTACATTTATCAATTCATCACAAGTCAGAAACTTTTCCAAGTATTTTTTTCAGCTGAATAAATCCCAAAGTCAATTATTCAAGTCAGGCAGAAGTCTTACTTGCCTTGTTATGAACTACTTCTATTAAAGTTGACCTTGGTATTAACTCTGTTACTGTGTTCTTTCCAGTTTCACTATGAGCATTTGATGGTTCAGTGGGTGGAGGAAGTACAACAATTGAGTCAATAAATAATAACACTAATTCTTTCTACTTCACTAGAATGCTAAGTTGGTTCATAGCACATATAGACAGTTTGGGTGGTATTTCTGGTATCAGTCAGTCTGCAGAAGACAGTTTGCATTGAACAGAATTCTTTTGTGGAGTGAACACATTTAGACCTGAAGAGCTGATGTGTCACTTCTGGTGTGAATTATAGTCAGCAGCGACTTGAAGGTGATTTTTTTTTCCCCTTTTGCTGCACTATTTTGTCAGATTATCTCAATTATTACTACAGAACACCAACATAAGTGCATTTTTAAAGGAATATACAAAAATGGGACCAATCAGAGCAAGCTTTGTTGCAAAACTATGCAAAAATTAAAAGATCCAAATAGAAATTAACAGTTTTACAGAAGTGTGAGATCAGCATCTGTATGACTTGGAACTGAGCAAAGGATTTTATAGCCTTATTAAATGCACAAAAGATGCCTGATGAAAACAGGGTTTTGTTCTTTGTTGTTTATTCCCTGCGGATTTTGTGCTTTTTATAATCCCTGCACAATTTAGAATACAATACAGGAGAAAATAATGCACTATGTTTACAAGTTTATTCGTCCTCTCTCTTATATTGGTTTAATTCTACATCCTCATTACAGCAAGCGACGACTGAGGAAAGTGCGAAAAGCCCTGTTGTGATTAGGGTTTTAGCTTTAGCGGTGCTTTCAGTCGAGAAGAGATACGATCAGACAGAGCAGCTGCAATTGTAGCTGTGTCTGTGTGGCAGCTCTAATCAGAAGTATCCAAACCCCCTTTATTCTGTCTGTTCAGGCCCCTATCTGTTGGCATTTGTGAACTAACTTGTAGATTAAAAGCGAGAATGTAAGAGCAACAGAAAAAGGTTCTTAATGTGGGATAAGTGGCAGAAAAGAACCAAAACAGGCCACCCATAATTTCACAGTAGGTGGGCTGCTAACAGTCATCATTTGATAAAGTGTGTTGATATAACCCGATTCTTTTTGCCTGTTGAAACGACTGCCCTCATTACACATTTAATTCTTTCCCTCCCACCTCCCTTTCACTCTTTTCTGCGTCTTGTGGGCTTTATTTTCCTCTCATTTCAATTCATTTTCCTGATAGCATGTGGATAAAAGCGCCAGCTCCTGTTATATGCTGGTGCCCTCAGCGACTCTTAAGTGTCTGAAGAGGCCACGGAGCCGCGGCTGGCCATGGCTAGGTGCCAGCAAAGCCACAGATTACTGGCACTATTGCTAACCGTGCCCCGACTGCCAACACTCTGATCTGCTGATATGGCCTAATTGTTCTCTTTAGCTCAGAGGTGATATACCGTCCCTCCCCAGGAGCTCAGAGCCGGAGCACCAGCCGACTCGCAAATAGAGCTATGCTAGACGAGTCTGAGTAAATATGGCTGAACACAGCAGCCTGAAAATACTTCAACTTAACATATAGGCAAGATTCATCTTTCAGTTTAGAGATAAGCCAAAGGCAGTGTGACCAGCATCTGGGAGAGCAACTCGAGAAAATGAAAAGGAGACGTAAAGGACATCATTATTTTAACATTCGTATCAAATAAATAAGTGACTCTCAGTTGTAGTTTTGCAGCACGGTTACACCAGTCATTGGCGGAATACAATTTGGTGGTGAATAATTGATCCAACCTCAAGCTCTAATTGTGTTTGGATTTTTAAAATTAAGCTACTCAAAAAGTCAGACTGCTTGAGTAGATGGTAATCTCAGGGATTCAGATTTAGTGAAAATGCTACCAAACCCAACCCCAAATGACCTCAATGATTTGTGGTGGTCTAGACAAGATGTTCCACCTACAGTAGCCTTTTTTATTTGCACAACAAAATGTGCACCTTTTCTCTCAATCTGAAGTGAGCTATTACAACAGGCGAGGGAGCAACAAATGGAGAGACAGGCACAGGATACAAAGAGACTGAGAGCAACAAGGCTACTGAGTGGGAGGTGAACAATACAACTGAATAACAGTCAGCATGGTGAATGTTTCATACGGGCTGTGGTCAGCAGCTTATGTCATGAGCAGCGACTAACAATACCAGTTATCAAAGACATGGCACGGAGCAATAATTACCCCTGCAGCCTGCAGAGCAGCTGCCAGGAGACGAAGATTACACTGGAACTGACGCTCTTCTGTCCCATTTTAGGATTCATTACCTGTTCAGCAACACGGCAGCTTAGCAAGTAGCAAGAGAACACTGCCTTCATAAACTCCACTATGGAAAAAATGAACAGGCTTTGGGGAGATTTTTCAAGTTCATTGCTGATGATGATGTGAAAGCTTCAGGTTTGCGGGCCTTATTATACAGATGAGTCCCCTGCCATTAGGTAAATTGGTTGGGATTATTTCTACATTGTAGATTCAAAAAACAAACAAACTATGGAGTATTCATGTTTCTGAAAGCCCTCTTAGCTGTCATGGCCAAGGTTGCTGAATGAATACGAGTTACTGGGGGTATGCGAGGCAGCCAGGAAGCTCTGATTCATCAAACTTCCTCTTTTGTTGAGCCCAGAGATGAAAATCACAACACAGGCCCTTATCTGGGCTGCTCACTGCCAAAACACACTTGAAGGCACATGGCCAAGCATATACATATACACACAAACAGAGAGGGATAAAAACCTGGCTGCAAGACACAAGGCTGATCGTAATTTAACAACAGCAAGCAAAAGGAGTCTGATAACTACTTTTGATTACTTTCTTACTTTTGTCAATTACGTTATCACAACAAAACTCAACTTGGCATAGTGACGCATTACCTATTTTAGGCAAGGAAAGATGTCCTTCTGCAGTAAAATGAAAAGAAACAAGGCTTCTCAAAAGGTAGCGGAAAACACATAAAAACACTGAAGCAAGCTTTGGAATTGTGGTGTGCACATTTAATGGGCCAACGCATGATATCTTTAGCAGATGTAATCATGAAACGTTCAGCCTATAAACTGCTCCATCTTAAAAACCACGGGAAATGCAGCTTAGAAATTGAATGCAGGCAGCTAAAATATTTTAACATCTTGTCACCATTAGTTGCTATTACAGCAAAATAACAGAACCAAAAATCCCTTTCTGCCATGTATAATCAATCTGGCTTCTTCGAAAAACTAAATTTAGCAGGGGTCAGTGAGGTCATAGCGAGGACATACTGCATAAAATATCTCAAAATTCCATATAATTAAATCAAGAACTGGATAAACAACCTACTGCATCCAACCAACTAATCAACTCCTGCTTCTATGCAAAATTTGTAATCAGTCTTACTGTCATTAATTAAGATGAGTAATGTTCCTAATTGCTGATTTGTTATGCTCCAATCTGGATGTGATCTGTTTTGCCGCAGTATCATGCATTTGGGTTAAATATATTCCATTAAATTGCCTCAATGCCACGATGAGTAGCATTAGTTTGGAATCAAAGGGTTTACAGGTCAATAATGTCATAATAGTTAGCAGTGCTAGCAGGAGTAGCCTTCTTTTCTTGCATGTTAACGTCTGCATTCCTGTGCTGAATGTGGTTGGTCTGGTAGAGGGTTAGGGTTTATTCAGCCAGTTGATTATGACATACAACTGCATTTCTTCATTATTTTCTAATTCAAAATACTTAAACTAAAGGAACTCTTTGCACATGTATTTCAAGAGGAAGATGTCTAGGAGAGGGATGCTAATGTATGAAAATTTCAATCAGACTCAATCTAACTTGCAAGTATATGCAGGAGTCTGATTTTAACTTTTCAATGAAAATACTGTAAAACCACACTGGTTTTATGAGATGTCATCTGTCAACCACTCATCTTGCTAATTCACAATAGCACAGGGGAGAAGGAAGTTTACATCTGATGGCAGGTGGCTACACAACAGTGTAAATGTAACAATTACCTGACATTGTACATTAAGAAAATCTTACTAATTAGCTTCAATAATAGTATTTCTGGTGCTGATGAGCATGAATAGCAGCATTTAATTGTTCAGTTGACTGACTGTGCACAAAGCTGAAAGAAAGCTGTCACGCTAAGGATATGAAATGCATTGATGCCTTGAAAAGGTTGTTAATTAATGTTGACAAGGAAAATAAATGCAACTGAGGAAGATGAAAAACAAAAATGCTGCTGATGTGGAGAAAGAAATTAATCCACAAGTTGTTATGACTCTGTTATGACTCAGCAGTCATAAAGCCATCAGTCTGGGGAGATTAATTATGTCAATTACTGAGATGGAAAAAACAAACTGTCCCTACCCTTTGGTGACATCAGGATGAGGAATTTATCACTTGATGACTTGTTCAGAGTCAGAGGGTGATTGACGGCTTCCATTTGCATGGAGGAAGTGCTGAAACACATCAAAAGCTGAGTGCTGTGTGTCTACTGTGTGTGCTTGATCCTGTGCAACACCTGGACTAGGCCCAAGGCAGATGTTGGCTAACACCGTGCCTCATGTCCACCACCTCCCCCCGGCTGGATTTGGAGAGGCAGCATGTAGCCCATAAAAATGGCTACTGTCCTCAAACCGGAACATGCGGTTTAGGATAAATCCTTTTTTAAATTTGTGACAGCTAAGACAAAAGAGGCGGGTTCACTTTTAAATTTTGGGGCACAGAGAGAATATCCGAGCTGTTTTTCAACAGAAAGCTTGAGTTTATTGACTATATTACGTGCCTTTGAGACGTTCTCCCCCCTCCCTTTCTTTCATTTTTTTTCGCCCTGTGATTATTATTCTTTTGTTGTATGCTGTGAGGTATTGGTCTGTTTGTAATGAAACACAAATGGAGAAGCTTCTGGCTCCTGGCCTCAAGCTGGAACTGGCCCCCTCCTACCCTTTCTCTAGCTCCCTTTTGGGTAACAAGCCGGAGATAAAGGGGAAAGGGGAGGATGGGCAGAGATGGACTGATCGATTGATGAACACGTAGAATGAGAGATGGAGGGGTTCATAGATGAGAGAGATTCAAACTTTTGGAGAGGGGGGGTGCGAGAAAGCCTCTCAGAGAAAGCTCCATACCCTGGGGGCCAGTCGCAGGGGATGAGATGGGGGCGGGGGGTGGCGGCGATGGGAAACTATGTGTGTACGTGCTGCAGGAAGAGGCCTCGCGAGCCGGGTGGGAACGCACGCGCTTCAACCAGAGCACGGGTTGTACGTCCTGGAGAGTGTGTGTATGTGTGCGCGATTGTCACGGGAGGAGTGTACTTTGGATCAGTGCATTGACTCACAGCAAACAAATAACAGAAAATCCAGCAGGGGCGGAGGGGCGGAGGCACGCCGCATCCAAGACAAATAAACAAAAATCATGAAAATATAGTTGCACTGACTGATGAGGCCCGGCCTTACCGCCCCCACGCCTCCGTACGCCCCTTCTCTCTCTTGCTCGATTGCACACAGACAGTCTGTCCAGTACACACAAAATCAATTACCTTTTGGCCCATTATTAACAAAATAAGTCCCACGGACAACTCAAACAGCTTGTGTCAACAGCGTAACCTTATTCCCCAGAATGCTCCATTTCAAACACATATTTCATTCAGCTGGCCAGTTTCAAAGGAGCTCCTCCTGCTGAATCCGAAAAAATCATATTTTCTTCTAACAAGTGAAAATACTGAAACTTTTCTCTGTAGCAAACTTGCAATTGAGGCGAATCACCGCACAATCCTGGAAAAATTCTTTTAAAAAATTCCTTTTAGTGTTGGTACTTATGCTAGTTATTTTCATTTTTGAATAATAAACTATTTAGTCTATAAAATGAGTGAGACAGAAATTGGAAATTCCAATAAGAAACAATGCAATTAGGAAATTATGAAGGCTGCAATTTAGTATGTAGCAAGGTGCAGCAATTAAATACGCTGCACTTCAGTTTTATTTAACTGAAGCAGATGTTGCCAATTAATCAATGTATGCTACATGGTAAAGACCGCACACTCTGATTTGACTGATAGTTTTGTATTTAACAACCACATTTTGTGCATTTTGCAGTGCACCTCGCCCGTGGTTTAACTATTGTGTAAATGGTTTTACAAATTCATTCTGTCCTCTTTGTCTGACAGTCATGCTGTAGATGGTATCTCCTGGTAATGCTCTATCACATGTTTTAAATCTATTACACAGTGACTATTGAACTGGAGCTTGACCTTTAAAAATTATATCGCAAATCTAATCATAATATCAGTCAGAAATTATGCAGTTATATAATTTCCCAAAACTGTTCTCCCGTTTAGTGAAAAAATATTCGTCCAAACTGCCCAGAGCTCAAGATGGCATTTTCTGTTTTGTCAAATGAATGTCTCAAAAGCCAATGACAATAACAATGAAAAAAGGACAGTTCTCACACGAGAAACTGGAGAAAGGAATTATTTGGTATTTTTGCATTCTGAATAATCACAGATTTTCATGATGATCTTGTTTCTACTACAAATCAACAGGTTTCAAGAATTTTGTGGAAGTAAAAGCACCAGGATGAACCTGATGCACCTGATCTTAGAAATTCTTGAGACAAATTGATTGGCACTGACAACACGGTGAAATTATTTATTTTTTGTAGCGCAGAACTTTGTTACCGTCATCTATTGCATGAGTCAATCCTGCCAGAGACTGTGTTCACATCTGATTTGAAATGTCTGAGCCTGCAGAGATGATTTTCAGGAAGAAGTTACATCAAACAAGGACATGTCTCTCTGCTGAATTACCAGCATGGGCCTTTCTTCAGGGGGGTTGGAGGCGATTCGAAGAAAATAATCATAATAATACCAAGGTGGTCAACTGAAGCATCACGAGTGTCAGTAAGTGGAGCTGGCATCCATGTGGATGCGTTCCTATGGATGTATGTCTCTTTAATATCCCTTGCGCCCGTGCTTTCACATTTCATTTTTTTCCCATCCTCCCCCTCCTCTGTTCATGTTTCCTTCAATTTCCATCCACATCTTTCCCTCTGCCTTCTCTGCTCATCAGAGGGACTCCCCAGAGGTGGAGGATAATCCCAGTTCGGAGCAGCGAGTCTTTCATGTCCTGGGAAGAGACGCTGGCGAGAGCACTGCCAGCTCCCCTTCCTCTCCACAGATACCTGCATCAGCTTCCCAGCACTGCTGCCTCCCTCCCCTTTTGTCTTTCTTATTCTGTTTATGTTTTCACACGTGTTTATGTTCTCTTTCATTATAGAGCCCGTTGCTTTTGCTGGGGACGTGACTAACGCTACTAGCTCGTATTTAGACAGCACAAACACAACACAAACACTGGGGAGTCAGAGCCATCTCCAGGTGTTGGAGTTAAACAGTACCACTGACTGATGCTCTGCTCTTATTATGTATGCCATGGATGCTCCTGGAAGGAAGGTTGTTCCACAGGAGGCTAATGCAGATCCCCAAAGCAGAGTAGTCACACTGGGGCCAACAGATTTTGACTTGAGAGTGCACAGTGTTGTGCTCATAAAAACAATGAGCTAATATTTACTATGTAACGTTATCACCTTCAGCAGCTGGAGGTTGAGGTGAGCACTTTGCCCCAGTTCTTTGAAGAGCTTGTTATTGAACATTCTGGGAATATTACCATTCAAAATTCTAGTAATGTTTTCAAATGGAAGGTTTTTTTTTTTGATTCCCAGAATGTTCTTCTTAAAGGTAGGATAACATTCTCTGATGACATTCTTAACATGCTTAGTGAGAACACTGTTAGAACATTATGCTCTAGCATTCATAGAACGTTTTCAGCAGGAGGTTATCCTAAGCTTCTACAACGTTCCTCTTAAAAGCAGGATAGTGTTCTCTAAAAAGTGACATATATCGCCACAGCATCACACCCTTAGATTTTTAAGAGTTTGTCAGTGTCAACTTTGTTAAATGTTCCAAGAACGTTATTATTTTAGAGTAAGATAACAAGCTTTAAAAATGTTCCATGGTAGCATTATTAGACTATACAAACTTCACCATTTTCCTTTCCTTCATATATTCAATGATAATGTATGCTTAATATGATGGACACACTTATGTAGCAGACGTGTCCTCTTAAAATGGCACACAAATAAATTTTCTTGTACATGGAGAACTAGTATATTGTACTATAATATAACTACTATGCTCATTTCATCATTTGCAATACCATGTTAAGAAGAATACTGCTAAACACTCTTACATTATGACTAAGGCATGAAGACAAAGGAGGTGTTCCAGTATCTATACTACAATACTATGCGGCATACCAGAGTAAGATTTAGTAAGTTTCAATACACAGTATGTCATATCTAGTATGCCAAAAATACCCAGATGTTGTACTACATGCAGTAGGATTCTGGAGTATGCGAGCCAGCATACCTTTCTGGCCTTTCTAACCCACAATTCTCTGCACAGTTAAGTCACGTACATCACAGAGTGCACAAACAGATGACAGCATGACAGCTGACCATCAAATTTTAAGGTGCGTTGTTATGTAAAAGTGGTACACTCCTCAGTTGTATGCGTGCTGCATGAAACAGTACGTATGCGATTTGGAACGCACAGATGGCAGACGAGCACAAACTACCACCTGGCAAGGTAGATGTGGCAGTTTTTGTCGGAGTCTTGATTACAGGATGGGATGCAGGTGGGGTTCTGCTCTGACTCCAAGACACCTGTCTCACAACTGCAGTAAAAGAAAGAGAGAGGAGAGAGGCTGCATGCTTGGTGGAAGCAGAAACAGAGGGCGTGACAGACTTTTACAGCGTTTTTAAAAATGCAGGCTATGTGACCTTTTCTGTTAATGAACAAAACCTGAAATGCTCCCCAGGATAATAAAAAACAGAGGATTTCGCAATCAGGGGTTCTTGTAAATACTGTGTATATATGCTTGCCTGCGGATTGTTCTTCATCTGTCTTTGTTGTTATACGTCATTCAGGGAAAATCTAGACTGCAGAGGATTGGTATCAGGGCCAATTTGAGCAAAGGATCTGTATCTAACTAAAATAAAGCTGATTAAAATTCAATCTCGTCTTTACCAAACTATCCTGTATTTAGCCCACCTTCAGCTGGCTGGTGTTGTAGTGCTGCTCTCCTCTGAGATCACCAGCCTCTATAGTGTGAACATTTCACTGCATATACCAATGAAAACTGCAGTGAGTGAACGTGAAAAAAAGATTTGCTCATGTCGATAATTGACTCGTGTTCTGACATCGAGATTGGTGTCACATAATACATGAATCTACTAAACTCCAGTGCTTACTTTAATTAGGACGTTCTCCAATGTCCAGTGCAAGTAGGTGATTGTTAGCGAAAAAAGAACCTCCATTTTACAGCACATCTGTATAATTGTGCGTGTTTCGTTTTTTAGATGTTTTCTCACCTGCAGACCACAACCCAGTTAATCACTGTTTTAGAATTCAAGCTTGTAAAAAACAAGGCCTATATCAGGAATTTAATGTGCATTTTATCTATGTAAAAGTATCACATCAGCCAGTATGAGTTTGATTTTAACATTCCTTGCTGAAATGCAAACCTTTCTTAAGATTTACATAATAAATGAAGTTTATGTGTTGTCTTTCTTTCTCGTATTACCATTTATTGGTGTTTCTTCAAAAAAAAACTAAACTAACAGGAATAAACATGCCACCAGAAGCATTTCATGAAAAAAAAAGTTACTGGTAAAAGCAGATGCCTCTCAAAACGCCCTAACTCCTTATATACTGTGTAAACTTTAAGGGAAAAGTCAAGTCATTGTCAAATAATCCATTCTAACAATCTATTTTAATATAGTATTTATATAAGTTAATTTGTTTTCATTTTGTCAATGCAAAGAAATCTCGTTCAAGAGATTTCTACAGGACATCAATCGACGACATTGCGACACCTTTGAAGTGGTACTTACTGTTATGTTTCTTATAAGAAAAGCCTTTAAACGGCTACATCTGCTTTATGTTATAAAGTAGCATATTTACATTTAAGAAAAAGTAAAGTACATGTGATCCTGCTCGCCATTCTCAGCTGTACACACAAACATAGGGAAAGCTTTTACACTTTTAAAAGGCTGAGAAATGAGTCATTCTCACCACTGAACAATGATCCCTCAGTTTTATCAAAAGGTTGCTTTTACTGCAAGATACTTTTTTTCCGATGATGCAATGATGCAACACACATTCACTGTGACATTTGTGCTGGGAAGGCCAGTTTCTGGAAGGTCCTTGCCCCAGCGATAAAATCCATATTTCTCTTCGTTTGTGCCTCTAGTGGCCTGGATGCCCGTGAATTACGTGTTGGGATTGGCTTCATGACAGAGGCCAAATAAAGTGGGTGTTATGACTGGCACGCACAACCACGCTCAAGAGAAACAGGTGTCGTTCATTGGCTCGCAGCGATGTGCCCACTGCCACGGAGCTCCTCGATTGGTGGAGGGAAGACACCACCACTCTGAGAGGAAGCTGCTGATGCCAGGCATGTTTGTGGGCACGGGGTGGCCGAGGTGAAGGGAGGGGAGGAGTGAGGAGGGGAGAGGGCGCCACGGAGCGCAGACCACCTGGATCACGGGCCTCAAAGGCTGGCCTGACAGAGTCAATCTGAACAACAGTGAACAGAAGACAGCCAGTCTGCTGACTTCCCCTCTCTTGCATTTTCACTGGCAGCTTTCCAACAAACACACGCTGTCCAGCAAGACTTTCAAAAGGAGCTTCAGCTCGGGTTTTTCCACCAAGTTAAGGGGGATTTTTTTTTTCCTTTTTGCTTTGCCTGGTGAAAAGAAAGTAGATTAAAATACTAAAAAACATCAAGGATAGTGAATAATCATTATTTACACCAAAAGAGGAGTACAAAGAGTGTTAAGAGGCACTAAAAAGATACACTGCCCTTGACAACAACAAGGTTGCAATAATAATAAAAAAAAAAAAATTGAAGCAGTCACGCAATAGGAAAGGCAGTGCTTAAGTTGTGATAAACATTCGCTTTTAGTGCATAGGTTTTCAAAACAGAGGCTGTGATGTGATTGGATAATTGTGGATAATGATGAGGGTCATTGTGAAAAACTTGAAAAGATGCTTCAGTTGGTGTTTGCACCAAATTATAAAATCGTTCAGCAGATTAATTAGCTAAAAAACATCAAGGATGGCAACACTTTGGGCTTTTTATTATATTCAGCTGTTACTATGCTGTTACTAACCGCTACTACTTAACAGAGTTTACAAGCCAAGAATGGTTAAAGAAAAGCATCAAATTTATCTTCTTGCACATTAATATTTTTTGTAGTTTTTACAAGAAAGCAACACTTTAGGGACTTGTTTGGACTACAATTACTTGCTACTGAATTTTCTGCCGCATAGACAGGCACAAAACCTGTTGTTTAACAAAGTCCTTAAGGAACCGTGGCCATGTGAAAGAGTTCACAGTGCATTCATGCTGTTTAAGATCCACGTGGGCCGTCACACATTAATCAACTGCTAGCTTCCACAGATTGAGTCCTTTACACTATGGAGTGAGGCTGGCCCGGGTTGACCCATACACTCTGCCTCAGTCAAGTTGAGGCAAAGGCTTCAGATATGGTGCAACAGTAGTTATTTCTTCACTTAAGTTGCATTTTTTTTCTCCCTTTCTCTTCCAGCCTTTTTTTTCTTGACATTTCTCTCTTTCTGTGCTTTGACAAAAAGTTTTTTTTTCCTGCCCTCGTGACCCTGCACCCTCCTCTATGAGGTCACTCTGCCATGACTAACAAGGCTCCTTGGGGTGAAGAGGGTGCGGATTCCTCTTCTTTTCCCTGTTGCCTCCGAGGGCACTGTGCGAAGGAGGGGACAGACAAGAGAAAACATCCAAACTTCAACAGAGGGCTCAGCCAAGTCAGCAAACTAATAGGAGGAGGCCATTGACAGATAACTCGCACTGCTCCTTGTTACCACACACATGCATTAGTGTTTTAATTGGACTCGAATCCATGCGAGAGGTAATGTTCAGATGCTTAGCTGCCTATCGCTCTTTGAGCTGGGAAAAACTCTGCCTTCTGTCAGAGCAGGATAGCGAGGAGGACACAACTCCAGCGGTCATGCGTTGCCTCTGGAGATAAGTCATAGATCCTTTATAAACACACACACATACGCTCACATCCCACCCACAGAGACATGATTAACAAGCCAATTAGACTAGCAAGCAGCAGGCCTCAGCCTCAAGGCCTCCTTTTTTTAAAGTTATAAATATAATTCAACCACACACGCAACACATTATACTTTAAACACCACGCATGATAGCACAGTGCACATAGGCATAAATTCATAAACATAAAGATACCATGAAATGATCAACTCATTCTTCACTCCAATACCCCACTTCCATCCACCCACACGCGAGATCCATATTTAGATTTGCCTCCCATTTTGCTTTAGCAAGTATGTGACACATATAGAAAAAGAGGATACTAAGGAACAGAGGGAAACAAATGCATTAGGGGATTAATCAACTGACAGAAAAAAAATATATTTTTAAAAACAAAGGGTTACTTTGTCTGACCAAAAGTTTGAAAATATCACATCTGAACCACTAGAACAAGTAAATGTGAGGCATTTTTTGCTTGACAAATCAAAAACTAAATCAAGAATCAGCTTGTTCTTTCTGTACTGTTACAAGAGAATCCCTTTAGTTTATTTAAAAGTGTTTCTCAGACAACCTCAAGTTCAGTGAAATTGCAATTTGTTTCTTTTCTGATATTTTCTGCATCAATCGATTCCACTAAAAATATTCAATTTGAGTCTTATTATGAAAATAATAACCTGCAGCTCTGCTATTGAACATGGTGCAGAGTGGCATGAAGCACTATTATCTGACAGACAGACATTCGGAGGATCCAATCTCGGCCTGACGCTGAATGATAGCTGGCTGTGGATCCTGAGGGGCATCGAGAGTTTAATCACCCATAACCGCAATTACAGACGTATACGTCAGACTCATAAAGTACTGAAACAAGATGAGCGCCTCCCTCCTCTCCTCCCCTTGGCGCACATCAGCCAAATTCCACTAAAGCCAAAGGAGAAACAAGGGAGCTGAAGGCATAACCTCGGAGAGCGAGTGAGAGAGAGCTGTGCCTTGTGCACTGCATTAGAGGGAGAATTGCGGCGCATTAATTAGTGCTTTTAATACACTTATGTGCTATAAAACAAGTCATTATGCACTCACTGTGGAGCAGTGTTGCCTTGTTAGACAAGCGAAGAGGTGTGTCGTGTTTCTACAGAAGATATCTGGAGATCTCCAGGAGCCTTGAGATACAATATTCAAAAGGACTGGACTACTGCATCAGTGAATGCACAAAAAGAAAACATTAACATATCAAATACGCAAAGCCCCATACACACACGCATACCTAAAGTGTGCACATGGATGCGCATACGAGCACACACTCTTAATGATCACATAAAAGCTCATAGTACACCGTAAGACAGGCCTTAGGATGGATTAAGATGCAAGGCTTTATCAGTGGGTTCCCACAATCCCCTGTAGAATATCTCAGCTCTCTCTTTCTCTTTATTTTTTTGCTCCACTCGCTCCACTCCGATCGCTTTCCATTTCCCCCTATACCTTAGGGATAATGCTGTGAGAAAGAAAAAAGAGGGCAGAGAAAGAAAACGATGGATGGTGGTTAAAAAATAAAGGAAACATTCTCCAACAAGTATGCTAATGGATGATCATGGGCTCTTTTCACAACTCTGCTGCTCGACAGCAAAGCAAGATCAAAAAAAAAAAAAAAGTCATCCTTGTGGTCTATAATAAGTCAAGCAAAAAATTGCATTATTGAGGAGAAGATTAGCTGTAGTAGGTGAGCGAGATAGGCTCAAGGAGCCAACAGGTCAAATGTAGACAGTCGACAGAATAATAAAGGAAGCATCACATGATACAGAGATTAAGTCCTTTTCTATAATGGTTGTGCAGTTAAAGCAGCATGTTTGTACATTGGATTTCCTCTGTTATGGAACAGCTACATGCCACGAAATGTTTTGACAGCACTCTTGGTCCAATAAACAGCTAAGAGGGGAAAAAATATACTTGAAGCAAAAACATATTGTATTTACAACTAACAATAACTCTCATTGATTGCTTATTTACGCTGCAAAATAGTAGAAAATCCATCACAAGTTTCCTGAGGCCAAGGCCACACCTTTTAGTTCTAGTCCAAAACCCAAAATAAATTTTAAAAAACCAGGAAGAAGAGCAAGTTCTCACAACTGAGGAGCAAGAAAAACTGATGGAACAGCTGGGAATGAAACTGCAGTATAAATTTTAAAGTATAACAGTGAAGCAAGCATGATTTCAGACATGTGCGTCCAACTTACTGCCAATAGAGGGCCAATTTACACCTTTCCTCTATCATGTTGAAGTGCAGATTAGAGACAAGCTTCAGAGACAACCTTTGAACTCCAGAGTTGACCTGGCAGAGCGGCTGGTCACGAGATCAACAGAGCAGTTGATTCACGACACAGCGACTGCACAACCCTGTCTCTGTCTCCCGCACATGGTCCCTCCAATAAATAACCCCTCTGCCAGAGGCTGTGAAATTATACGAACGTGAACATCAGAGGAAAACATCCCGTTTTCCCCCTCATCATCCCCACTCACACAGACCTGAGGGTGTTTCTGTGCTATTGTCAATGAGACCTTCCCACACGATTGGCTGCGATTGACTCATCAGCTGCACAACGATGCAAGATAAAGAGGGTGAGCTGCCCTGTGTGTGAAAGGTCAATGTCTCTTTTGGGCGCAGGAGAGCGAACGCTGTTTAAACAAGACAGACGGAAGGATCAATTACGTAGACCGTAGTTACTGGCTCAGTTGGACGAGTACAAGTACATCCACTGGAACATGATACAGGACTAATCACATGTAGAAAAAGAGAAAGAGAGACAGTGGAGGAAGGAAACAGAGGTAAAGTGAGACGGAAAGAAAGATGGAGGAAAAGGGCAAATGGAGAGGCGAGTTAACACCAAAAGTAATTTTCTTTCCACCTGTCTTTATGCATAATTTAATCTTATGTAGCACACATCAGAACAAGTGTTTAACTATCATATCGTCCCTGCTTTAATATATTCACATAAAGACGCCAGATCCTAGGCAACATTTTCACAGAAATATAATGAAAAAGAGAAGGAGAGGGAAGTGGTCTGGTTGGAACTTCAATGCATCGTTAGCAGCCATCCAGCCTCTGTCACACTGACAAATTGCTGTGCAATTCACAGTGTAATGAAGGAAACAGGAAGAAATATCAAACACTCTGTCACATTAGGCAGCCTTCTCATAAACTACACATTGAGATGTTATGATATGCTCCTACGAGAGTATAAAGAATGATAAATAAAACACTCTCTTTGAGCATTTTGTGTCAATAAGTTTCTTGTCATGTAGGTTTGCATGTTCTCATTTTTTCAAGCAAGCCTTGCCTTTAATTTCCTGGCAGCACACAAACAGGAAGGTAGGGCCCTTTGTCTGCCTGGTTTGTTGTGCTAAGGGACCTGTAGTATAGAACATGGAAGTACACATACAGAGGAAGTAGACACTGGCACTGTCTTGTCCTGTACACAGGTACAGGTTTGATCGTGGATTACATAATGCATACTTACCACCACCTGTCAAGTCTAAGTAGTGGGAACAGCTTATAATGTGATGCCCAAGTACAGGTTAATAAAAACTGTGTGTATGTGCAGCAACTAATCTGAAACCCAGAAATACTCAGAAACTGGTTACAACTAAATTAAAAGACAACAGAAAATGGATTCTGTGATTGCATGAAATCACTGGGACAACTCCACATTTTCTTTGTATTTCTGCAGAATATTAGATAGTACGTTAAATATCCTATATTAAGGAGAGCCTAATCTCCTGCTGCTCCACCAGCTGCCTCAAACAATCACTGTCTTGTCTATGTTACAGATGGGGTTTCCCCATTTACTCAGCAAAATCTGTTCTGCCAGTAATCCGGACGATGCTCTGCCTCACAGCATGCTCTCGTATGTGGAATTTTCCTGGCATCGTGCAGCATGTGATATGGCACACGCTGCGATTACGCCAATGCTGCTTTTAATTTATCAAGACATGAAGCACATCATACATTCTGTATATTTTCTAGGTGAGATGTTCAAGGTCCTGTTTTCATGTCACTTTGATCAGCTACAATTTCTTGCCATACAACTGTGAGGACAGAAAATCCTGTGGATATTAGGTGGTTGTCCTGAAAATGTTACTGTGCCCTTCTGTTACATTTGTTTTTGGAATTTTGCTGACCGAACATAGCGTGTTCTGAGTAATGTCTAATACTGCTTTCATGTAATTGATTTTTTTTCTTTTGAGGACAAGAGAACCTCAACCAAGCAGAAAGAAGGCACGGATCTGGAAAGCATCAAAAGAACTCTAGGTGCAAACTTAAAAAGCACACTGTATTTCAACAAAGGCCATATGAAATGAGATTGAAATGAAAGATGATCATGGGGACAAGCCAGTCAACCTGTCTTTATTTTTTTTTTTGCCAGAATCTACAAAGCATCACAATAAATCAATCCACTGTGGTTAGTGTCAAAAAGTGCATTTAGCAGACACTGATATTACTGTTATCTGACATAGCTAATATGAAAACAAAGTCCTCTAGTCACATAAATGTGAACTTAAGTCATGACAAGTAGAAAACTTTAAGGAAAATCACATTACTCCTGTGAAGCAACCACCGGCCACTTTGAAGAAAAATCTACCCAATTTGGTCTCTACTTTGCCAATCAAGCCACTGAAATTAAATATGTCCAAAACATATTTCTACCCCTAAAAATGACACAACCGTAGGAAAAAGGGAAATGAGATATATCAAAAATGCATTACAAGGAGTGGTCAATATAGATATGTGGGGCTAGAAAGCACTGGCCATTTAGGAAAAAGTCAAGATATTTCCGTTTCAGCTGCAAGGATTTAGCTTTTTTCATATTTCGTCTAAACAACCAAGACCCCCACAATCTGAGTTCCCAGAGTGTAGTCAGTTTTCAGCTTTTCTATTACAAAAACCTTCCACTTATCATTGCATTTTCACCTCAACAGATCTATTAAATATAGATAGTAGATTGTATAAATAACCCTCATCTCACACACCCTGGCACTTACTGTTGAAAGCTATTACATGCAGTGTGAAATTTGCCTTTATAGATGTGAAAGAGGCGGAGGATATGTTGTTTTGAGCCTAACTGTCATAAAAAAGGAGCAAATATCCACAGGTTGTGTAAGGTTTTATGAATATCTATATCTCTGTTTTGAATTGTGCTGACACTCAAATACAGCTTGTCAAGGTATGGTTACATATTAGGCAACATTCTGAGAGATAAAAGACATTTTCCCAGCCATTAAAGCAGGCCAAAGTCAACCTCTCATCTTGTCTTCAGATAGTATCAGCATATTAAGGCATAACTCATACAATCAGATAACGAAGTGCTGTAAAGCTGTGCTGTAAATACTGTTTTTAGCATGCTGTGCAGAGAATAGAGTACAGTGCCTAGAAAAATTATTCACCTTCTTTAGAAGTTTTCTCCTTTTATTGCTTTTCAGTGTAGAGTCATGGTCAATACAATTTGGCTTTTTTGCCAGGAAATATAAAAAACAGTCTTTTATGTCACAGTGAAAACAGATTTCTACAAAGTAATGTCAATAATTAAAAACATACGATGTAAAATAAGTGATTGTTTAAGTATTCACCTACTTCAAGCCAGTATTTAGTTGATGACAACTGCAGTTTCACATCATTCCTCTTTGGAAATTGTCCGGTTACACAAGGATCGTAATTGAACAGTCGGTTTCAAGTCCAGCTACAAGTTCTCAGTTGGATTGAGGTCTGAGCTCTGACTCCAGAACATTTACCATGTTATCTTCAAACCAAGATTGTGTAGTTATGGCTGTATGCTTTAGGTAACTGTCTTGCTGGGGGGAAAAAAAAGGTCCCTTAAGTCACAGATTTCTTGCCGCTGTATCAGGTTATTTATCTACAATTTCCCTACGCTTTGCAGCATTCATTTTACCCTCTACTTTTACCACCCTGCCAGGGCCTGCTGCTGAAAAGCACCCCCACATCATGATGCTTCCACCACCGTGCTTTACAGTGGTGATGTTATGTCGATGACGATGCCTCTGCCAAATATAGTGTGTAATTTGATTTCAATTCTTCTTCGTTTCCAACATGCCTTCAGGTGAACTTCAGTCAAAATTTAATATGAGCATTTATTCAACACTGACATAGTCACTGCATTCAGATGATTTACATTTTACTTATCATGTAACTTCTACCACCAACTGGCTGCACCTGCGTTGAATGAGATGAGTGGAATGTTTATGAGGGAGTTGAATGAGGGATTGAATGTTTATGAAATCATTTACTTTACATTTCATATTTTTAATCAATTGACATTACTTTGTAGATACCTGTTTTCACTTAAACATGAAAGAGTCTTTATAAAATTCTGCCAAAAATCAATTTGACCATGATTCAATGCTGAGAAGCAATAAAAGCGGTAAACTTCCAAGGGGGGTAAATACTTTTTATCGGCAGATTCAGGTTATGATCGTTATGTAACCTACAGTTCTGCTGTGCTCAGGCATTAATTTCAGCACTCCCACATACTTAATGTGATGAGTTCACAAATAATGATTATGTGGACAGGTAGTCAGTGGCAAAATTAACAAGTGCTTAATTACCACATCGGAGATAATAGACCTGTTTGTTTTTCCATGAACTGTAAATGCTACTTTAACCCCTGTGACCTTTGGCAGGCAGATGGAGGGCAGAAAAACACAGCACAGCTCTTCTCGTATTAAGTATAACCATCTCCATAAGTGTTGTCTGTGCATCTGTACACACATCAACAACACAATGTGACAGTGTACGGAGCATTTATGTGTGTCTGTCCGTTGATACATGTGTATTTGACACTTGATATTGAATATCTTGCTTCTTCTTTGGATTCATGCGTCGCGCCACTGAGCAAAGTCTGAATAATGAAACTGGCTGCGCGCTGGTGTCGGGTGAGATGCTGCCACCACAAAACTAGCACGGTTGTGTAATCATCAGGCTCGTACACACGTGCGCTGTCTGCGTATCACAATACACGGAACAGATGGCAGAGAGGGTGTTAAATAAACACAAATACATGCTCATTATCAGCTTGGGTTACAGGCAGCTGCTGCTGCTCGTTCTGCCGTTGACATAGATGTTCTATAAAATCACATCCCGATGAACTCTTTACACAGGAGGGTGGAAAACAAATCACTGCGCAGAAGCCAAACACAAGTCATTTTGAACATGTGTGTTCGGTGTGGATGTGGGGGGGGGTGAGTGCGCTGAACAATGCAGGGGCTCAGCTCTTCCTAATCACTCGCCTGGGTGGTACATGCTGAATCTAAAAGGCTACCCGCCACAGCTGTCAAAGAGATGAAGCCTTTTAAATATGGTACATATGGTATGCATACACATAAGCAGGCATACCTATACATTTGAGTACAAAGACACAACCACCTCCACATACAGACAAAACTGTACACTGGTTGTTCCAGCAAGAAGGCATTAGTCCTGCACTGGCCTTTCTTTCTGGGCTTTATGCCCTTGTCCTGATGCAGCAGCAGAGATCTTAACTTGACAAGCATTAACAGATAGAACTAAATGTTCCAGGTCCTCTCGATGGTTTCATAATATTTAGTGCAAAACTGTCACGTAAATGATTAACTCTTTCCTGGGCAAACCCACTTCAGCCTGAGGGGGGAATGAGCATAGCAGGTGTGAGAAAGGAAGACACACCCTTGACATATAAGTGTCAGAAAACCGAGAAAAATATCTCAAAGTGGTATCTTTGAACTGTTTTGTCTTGTTTTGACCACCAGCTGAAGAAAACGTTTGGGAAGATGGGACAAGTGTCTGATTTTGCTCAGTAAATTAATAAACAAATAATTGCATAATTAATAATTTCACACCTACTCTATGAAAAACAAAGACACCTGTAAGCACATGGGACTCTTCTCAGTTCTGCTGCATTTTATTCCATAACATCATGCCCCTTTTATCACCCCAAAAGGTTGTGAAGCAAGAAATCTTATCAGTATGATTCATAAAGGTTTGGTTAAATGAACCACACAGCCAAAACCATCTGATAAATAACAACCATGGATATGTAAATGCTGAGCCATTGAGTTTCAACTTTGACTTTGCCCCCCTCGGTAATCTTTGACCTGTCTCCGCCACCCGCTTTGGATATTACCGCCTCTTTCCCCATCCTCATTTCAAAGTCATGCCACCACTGCTGCTCAACCACGCTAGTCAATTAGCTCAATGTCAGTGACTGTGACGGACTTGCGGACATGATGCCCCTGTGGCGTTTGGTGCGCTCTTTCCCAGAGTCCCAACTCCATCACAGTCGCATTGACTGAGCTGTCTGCATGGGCAGACACTAAAGGTCAACTTTCTGCAACAGCTCCCCGCCAACACCCCAGGTCTCCCCGTGCCCAGAGCCGATACAGGGTGGGCAAGGGCACAACTAGGTTAAAGAATTAGTATAATTTATAGCAGTATCTGTCACACCAAGTCCCTTGTTGAGCTGTCAGACAAGCCCCAGGTTGGCCTTCTCTATTTTAAAGGAAATACAACGACAATCAGTAAAATGATTATCCGAACGTCTGTTACAGTTTGCAGTACTTGTCAGAGTTTAGTGCACACAGTTTTCACATGAGGTGTTTATTATGATTTGCGGTGTGCTTCCAAAAGGTTTTACCTTCAAATAAAGTGCTTTAGATAATCTGGCTAAATTGTTGGCTTTTTAACAGCCTGTGTGATCTAAACTGCTCGAAGGCAAAAACATTAAAAATAAGACTCAAGTTGTAATTCACTGGCTTAATCATCCGACAAGAAATGTTTTAATTTTCCTCAGACAGAAAACAACCACTTTGATCTTCACTTTCTAGACTTTTTCAGACTTTCTGCATCTCAGTTGTTGTGCTGTTTGTCTAAAGCTTCAGTGTTGCTACGGCGGTCACAGTCCGCTCCTCGAGGGCCACCGGCTTCTCAGACCAACTTCTAGTCTCGACAAGACATTTCCATTAGCCGTGGCATTACCATCACTCCCCACATCTCTTTCTCCACGCACCTCAAGAAACGACTCTCTAAGGAGAAAGCACATGGGAGTTGCAAACACTTCTCCCCCACTTCCACCTTTCACATCCCAGCATGCAGTGGCCTGCATTAGCACACTCGGTTGGGCCTGTTGCTGTGCGGCAGAGACATGTGACATTGAGAGGTCAGGGCTCTGCCACCCTGCCTCCACCCGACATGCTTGTACGCAAACACACATCTAGCGCTGACCTCTTCGACCCTTCGTCGTCCTCTAACCTACGCCCCTCGATTCCCGGTTTGCCCTTTGCGGGAGGGCGGAGCTTGCGTGAGCCGGGGTGGCAGGTGCTACGTTTCTGACCTTCCACTTCATGAGATCGGCTTCAGTGACATTCGGATCAAGCGCTCGGTTGCACTGCCTCTCCCTCCTCCTACCGCCAAGCCTGCTATAATGCCAAGCGTGTCGAATCGCTTTAGTGTCAAAATACCAACAGTCGTCTCCCCCTCGCCTCTCTCCACTGCTAACTCCTCACCCCTCTCCCTCCCTCTCTCTCCCCACCCCAACATCCCTGACTGTCTGGCTGCCTCCTTCCCTCTCCCCTGCTTCACCTCCTCCAGGGATGAAGGGATGCACACAGTCTGATGATCTGTAGCTGCCATTGCCCTTCAAAATCCCATCGACGAGGACAGACGCAACTGACCATAGTGAGCAGAGGAACAGCTAGAGCTGCCGCCGACAGCATGAAGCTCCCAGTCTGCTCTGAAAGGACACCCGAGCTCCCTAATCATCTCCTGGACAAATAGGACAGTGAACAAACAAGAAGTAAAGACTGACATATAGTAACAACATTTAGGATCTCATTGAAGTTGTCAGGAAGATATCATCGTAATAGAACAGGAAAGTCTAATTCCGCTTAATGAAGCATTGACCCAGTGTGACATTACAAGTTTGTGAGGCCCAGAAAAAATGTTCCCGCATTCTTGTTTTGTTGTTCTTCATCGTTACAAAAGCAGCATCAGACGTTGCAAGTGAAGCATAACAACAGGAAAGGCATGGTTCCGAGAGAAAATGAGGCTCGATAAATAAATCACAGAAACTGGCCTCTTCCTTCGCTCTGACCTTGTCCAAATATCTGGCTTTGATGATCCAGATGCTCAGTGCAAACTTTTCAGATTTTCCATCATCTTAGCAAACAGAAGAAAAACAAAATAGGCGCCACAACGGATGACACTCCTCAAAATCGTCTCTTATTTGGCATTCTTGTTGCTGATAACATAGATGGCTTTTTTGCATTCTGAGTAAATTACTTTTTTTGTAGACCGTATTTATATGATTTATCGAAGCCAGCAGCGGAGTTTTCTGCGCATAAAGAACATATTTCCCAGCATTTGTTTGCACAGTGGAGTGCAGTGTGTCATGAGCCAGAACAACTGTTCTTTTGCAAATGTGACACACGGGCAGTTCTTTCATATCCCAGCACGCCGATGTTTATCTGTGGTTAGATGAGGCCAGTGCCCCTCAACACTTAGTCAGCCTCACTGATATAAACATGGCACTCAGAAAGCCAGAAAAGCTGCAGTGACACTGCAGCCTTGAATCGGATGTTTCTATCAGCTGGCTATAGCACAGAGAGAATCAGTAGTGAGATATCTGGGTTAAGATGTACATAATCATTTATATTCATGCCACCGGTTAATTTGCCCATATATTCCTGCAGAACCCAATGTGCTTTGCCGTGATTAACATACTGTTCTGTGTTAGGCAACATGGGGCCTGAAGAATGAGAACTTGCTTATTCATGTTTAATTGATGTTAATAAAAAATGCAGGATTTCTTTTCCTTTTTTTCCCCATATCCAGATGCAAAGCCTCACACACTGTACTGTTAATCTCACTCAAGGGGTCAGGATAAACTCAAAGGAGAGCCGGAATCTGTGGCAGAATGAAATTTCACCTCATCTGTGTAAACTGCCTCTGAGAGAATATATTATCGGCACTCTAAATATAGCTAAGGATGCCACAGAAAATGAATTTAGAACAAAAACGGCTTCTTTCTTTCTGCTTGAGTCCTCTCTGATTTTAAAGGGAAAAGGAACAATGGATGCATTTGTATACTCTTCTAAAATTCATTAGGCATCAGATTATGCTGTACTCCTGATAATTAAATTTAAATGTTGTCTCCTTAGCACAACTATCATTCAAATCTAAACTCACAATAACAGCCTTTGAGAATTTGAACTCAGTTAAATATTCAAGCTGAAATCACAGCCCTCGACTCTGCCACCCTCATTTACACCGTGGGGATGACAGCGACTGCACGACAGCAGGGATGTGACCATTTCTTGTTCACCCTCCGTTTCCCCGGTTGCATGCTCTCCTTGCTTTCCACTAGGCTTGAGCTTTAACAATGAGATAGCATTTCACTCTGATGGTGCTGCTGAGGGATTAAAGGCTCAGAGAGTTATCAAAGGCTTAGTCACTCTGATTTCTAGTGACCCGCCGTGGATGGCTGCCGTCACTCTGTACCAGCACCGAGACCTTCACGTCTGCAGATGCATCCTCACTGCTGGTACGGTGGCAACTAGACACCAGGAGCCATGTCATATGAGGGAATCCCACCGGATATGATGGCCATGATGGACAGCTATTATGTCATTAGTTGAAAGGATGAGCACAATCAAAATTCATTTCCTGACAAATTACTATAGAAATATAAGTTATGCAGCAACTCATTTTAAAGAAAATTCCAATTATCATCTTTAAGGTGCTGCAAATAATAGGATCAACTAACTGTGTGATATGACGGGTATCTTACTGGCAATGAAGTGAGTCTGGAGTTCACTTTATCTCAACACATAACTTCAACAACTTTATCTTGTAGAATTCTGCTTAGATGTGTTAGGCGACCAGAAGCACAACTCCAAATGAATAAACTTGTTTTCCCTGTTTGCTGTTTTCTATGCATAATTTGTGAGAAATTGGGTTTTCGGCTTTTTTTTGTTAACCACATGTGGCCAAGGAAATCTATTAATGCAGATTTCAATCTTAAACTTTAATTTTCCTTGGTGTTTTGCAAGGGCTCGTTCTGCAATTAATTCAATAAAAATTCAATACAAACATATCAATTCAAAGCATTATTTAAAAATAAGTGAACCAAAATAATTTTTTGGTTCAGGAATTTACCCAATAACAATCCTGGTGATTTAACAGACTAGGGAGTGCCACTAATCAGACTGGATTTTAGCCTGCTATCATGGCTTTCATGCTTAAGTATAAGGTACCCAGGCAGGAGCTAAAATCTCCACTTGGTTATATTTTATATTTACTTCTCATCCAGTTTGAGTCTTTACAAAAAATGTACAAAACCGCACCACAAAACAAAAACACCACAAGGGGGCGATACATTTTGGGAACCACAGCCAACGCATCTCATGGTACCTGATAAGTTTAGTATAAATTCAATCAGCTAATTAACGTCACAGTTTGGCAGCTCTTATCCCAGTTATGACAAACCCCAGTCCTTTGTCCTCAAGTAAACCACATACCAGTAAAAAAAGAACTAAACACAGAGATTAGGTGGTTGCTGACTGAGATGAATTGAGTTTGTGTTTTACAAATTGCTTGTGTATCTCGATGAATGCAGTCCAGGGCCCATAAACGGCAGCTTGATCCCCTCTCGCTCCACTGGCTCCTGACCTAGCAGGAAACAGCCAGGCACAGCGCTAACTCTGGCCAGCCAATTAGACTGCAGGTAGCACGAAGCATGCTGAGGCTAACGAGCTCCCTCTCCGTGACCCTCCTCACCTCTGCAGGACCCCGCGATGGGAAATATGAGGAGCCCGGAGCCACTTTAACTTGACGTCAAGCTCCTTCCTTCTAGAAATGCCCTCTTTAGCCTCTTTTGCCCCCTCCCCACAACCCTAACTGCTAGTCTCAAACCCTGCTGTGTGACCACAAGGTCTACAAACACATGCTGCCTTGCTCCGGAGCGACCACATGGCTTATTACTGCCGTGCTGACGCTAAAAATCAACACAGAAAAAAAAAAACAAATTTAAAAAAAAAAAAAAAAAAAACACACAATGAGCACGTAAACACACATTGCTTGCACAGCTCTGTCACTTGCATTTCCCTGTAGTTTACCCTGGTTTGGTTCTAGGTAGAAGGGCAATGAAGCCTCGTTCCAAGTTCTCTGAATAATAAATAAACAAATTAATTGGCAGGATTTGTGAGGCAGTGAGATAATTCTGAGACCCTGTAATGAAGTGGGACTACACTGAACACTAATGTGCCTTGGCTTTGGGTATAATTGCTACTTATGAAACACAAACAATAAAGAGCGATGAATCAAAAGTTAACAGTACACCTGGTGGGTTCACCTCAGCAGGTAGTGTGGGATAGTCAAATTATGTTTCCGGCCCACCAGTCAGCCACATCCAAAGCTAACGACACAAAAATATTTTTTTAAAAAAAGAGGGGGAGCCACTAATGATCATCTTCGTCCAACACCCCCACCCCCTTTTCTCTCCAGGCAGAATTGGTCTTGTCATTTGGACCCTCCAAACACGGACCATATGTGAGTTCAGCCCTGGCAATCAGACTGCATTGTGGAGCAGGCGGCTGAGTTCATCAGGAAAAAATTAGCCCGCCGCTCTGCAGGCCTCGCTCCTATTGGCCAGTCACGCGGCCCGCTCCGTTTGAGGGCACCCCAGACATTCCTGCGGATAATCTTTTCCATTCCTCTGCTCAGCTCGGTGAGGACAGACCAAATCACAGCACAAGGCCTGCATTGTGAAGGCCTTTTCAAAAAGCCCTGTTTTCAATGCCGTCTCTCTTTTACACTTTCCCTCTCTTTCACCTCATACACCACAATTCCAAGAGTTTTTTTTAAAAAAAAAAGAAAACCTTTTTCCCATCATAAATCCTTTTTTTCTCTTGAAAAAACGAAAGAACACTAAATGATTACTTTAAAAAAAAAAAAAAAAAAATTATCCAGTGGAAAAGCTCCCGAACACCACGTTTCTCACGGTCCCTTTCCAGTAAGAGTTTGTTTTTGAAAAGCCCAAACAATGTAAAACCGCTGAAACCGGAGCTCGGCCACATCAGTGTGCTGCCTGGAGTTCAGCAGATCACCGCTGAATACGGCTCCCCCGGGCGAGGCTCGCAAGCCTTCCCAGAAACCTCCTGCTTGGTCACCACTACACGCCTCGCGCCTCCCACAGCAGCTTGTCATTGTGGCTGTAGTCGGGCGGCTGGAACGTTGCGATTGGAGGACAATCACACAATCTAGGGACACTGGTGCATTTATAGTAACACATTCCATAATTAGACCCATGATTATTACAGGGTCTATAAACTCCAGACTCCAGAGTGGCTGTCCACCCTCTGCTACTATGACTGAACAGTTACTTTCTCTGGAGGTACACTCTGCTCTTGGCTGCTTAACACACCAACATCTCCTGTAGGCAAACAGCAACAAGAAACGACAGTAAAATCAAACTTTATCAACACTTTCACTGCTCCTCTCTTCTCCATCTGCCCCTGAATCTGGGACAGACAAAATAATCTAATGTGACTTGTAGCCTGGTGTGCCACAGGTCCTAAAATAGCCACAACACAAAGAAGGAAAAACCTTTGACATACTTCTGCAAGACTGCATTTCTAATCCAGATGGTCGTGATTGTTCAGGAAACACATCCACCCTCACCACAAGCTGTGACAGTAAAATATGTTGCAATCAATCAAGATAACTGTGTAAAATACACAAAGATGGGGGTGAGGTTGGTGAAATAACTGTGCACCTCATCATGCTCAAACTTGTCCATGAAAAAGTATTTGTCTGTGAAAGAGAGGGTGGTGGGTTCTCATTCCGCCTTCACTGAGTCAAATGTGACATACTAGTCTACTGTCCATTCCTTTTATAAAAAAAAATGGTCTCTTTCAAGTTTTCAAGGACGCCAGTGTGTCTTACTTAAGGGCAAATCTTTTACTATAATATAAACTATGACATACCAAAGAAATTCATGCTGGATTTGATCAGTTTAATCATATTAGTCAGTTTGATTGTATCATTTATGCCTGATGCAATGGAATGATTTAATATATGGAAAGACCTCAAGGCAGTTTGGACGCAGACTTGAAATAAACACACTTATCAAATTCAGATTGTATTATAGATTGATTAGATTCAGTGGCTGTCAAGAACTTATGATACAGAGCCTTAATCTTTATGTTGGTGTTTGTAGTAATTAACAAGAGCAATACATCTCTGCTGAAAAAATAAGGCATTTAAATTCAATGTGTATTCAATACTAACAACAGACGTTTTCCCTTACTGTGAAAACAGGTCATGAAAAAATCGATTAACAAGCACATTTAAAATTATGCGCTTGTAAGTTTTTCAATCAAAGAAACCACTTCAACAAACTAATTCCACTAATAGCAGCTAAGAACATTTAAAGTTGGAATGAATTATGTCATGCAAAACAGCAATGAGTAATTTAAAACAACATGAAAGACAAAAAGCACTTGGCTTCTATTGGAAAATGCTTGTATTCACCAATAAATAGCTTAAAAAATAAATGAGATTGGAAAGATTTGTAAACAAGGCATTGCTCAAAGACATCTAATCCAAACTAACACAAAAACCTATTTTAATTTCTCCATATACAGGCTGGTTCTAGTTCATTGACAGGGATTTTGAAGTATCTTCCTTTGAAATCGAACCGACGCTCTCATGAAGTGTTTTTTACATGTTTAAGTGACTTTGTCCTGAGATACAAGTCATGCTCTCCTCACATGACAGACGGCTCAGCTGGCCACAGCTCTGACGCTGCAGAAGTTCACAGGCCTTGGAGATGGGATGACAGATGTATCAACATTAACCACATGTTTTGCACAGCCTGGACCCCTATTCATTAGCCACATACCAGACAGTTCAGTTCAGAATATCCACTGATGTCAGACTCGGGCTTGCATGAGGGGGCGGATTGAGGTGCAGGGAGGAAGGGGCAGATCTTAGAGCACCTTTGTTAACTTGTCCATCACTGGGGCTCCACATGCAAAGATGCCATTAATCATAAACACCAGACTGAGCGCTGTTTTAAAAGAAGGCCCCCTCGCCACACCTCTGACCGGAGGCGGTGGGGGTTTGCATGTGTGTTTATGCAGTAGAAACAACTAAAACTCTCCACCCCATGACAAAACCAGTTAAATAAATGACAATCAAAACCCTAATTGTGTTGAAGTATTTGTCTGACGTGCATATTCTTCATTTTGCAAAACATGCAACAGTTATGGTAAGAAACAGTGATTCATCTCAGCTGAACTAAATGCAGCTCAGATCTCTGAAATACATAATTTTGATCTGCCTTTGATGTCAGGAAAACAGATTAAATTAAAGAGAAGAGAGACCATTTTGGATAATTAGACAGTCTCAACTGGTGCATCAGGTCATGAGGTGTATTTTAAAATAACAAGATCCTCGTGATTATTTTTTCTAAAAAGGCATTTTTTAAAATCCTGTTGCTAAACCCGCAGCTGATCCATTCATGAATGTGTCCACCCGAGACTATGATAACAGATTAAAGCCAAATGCATTTCTTACCTGGTAGGTCACAGAAAAAAAAGTGCATTCCCCCATATTTTACACAAGAACCCACATGAAACCATGTAGCAACAGGTTTGTTTGGTCGGTCAGTGTTACCTGAGGACAGGCGGCGCTGATGGAGGGGACACACTCCGCTGAAACAGGAACAAGCTTCACCCGAGCGACCTCGCTGCATGGGAGGAGCCAACGAGCACTGGGGCTTCAAGAACCCTGCAATCAAAGAGACAGAGAGGAATTAAAGACAGAAAGAAGAGAAACGATATAGTAGAGACACGTAATAGCTTCTAGGCAGTGGATGATAAACATGACAAAACATTGGTACAACGCATGCCAGCTGCAGCTGTGAAATTCAGAATTCGCCTTTAGGAGTTCACGGTTTGACACCGAAGAGCAAATGGGTCAAAAAGATTTCCACCAGCATCATGCCACCATCAGACCCTGCCAACCTCTCACATTTACAGCTCTGCAGCCAGCTGGACCTCACTCTAAACCTCTTCTCTGGTGGCACCGCACCAGCCTACCGCTGTCATCAGTCGTGTTGTCGGTATCCAGGTTGAGGGCTTCTGATAGTGGACAGAACTTGCAGAATGCCAGATAAGGATGGCCTTGAGGAAGACAAAAGGCGGTTGGGCACAGGATTGAGGTTAGCAAGCACCATGTGGACAAAATGCCAGAGTACGCCAGGGTGCCTCGAGGGGCTGGACGAGGTCGTCTTACTGTCTGTTTCTGGGGTCACAGGGGTCATTTTCAATAGGGAAGTCATTATGTGACACAATGAGGCAACTGATGAGGCTGTACCCCCTCCAGACAGGCACTAGCCAGTCTGTGACATCATGCAGCAAAGAGAAAGAGCAACAAGCAACCCTAGATTGGGAAATACGTCTTGAATTCTAGCATTCTAATACTATCCTAATACCCCAAATTAATGGGAGAATGTTAAAAATAAGGAAACAGAGCCAGAATTCAATCAGTAAATTACAAAAATTCCAAACTGAATAGCACAAACTCTACCAATGCAGACTTTTTGATATTCTTAATTATTCCTTACATTGGTTTGAACATGTATATGAGTGGCATTTTACTTCATGACTGAGACTCAAGCTTCTCGCTAAAGTGGAAACTTTTCAGTCAGACAAGGAGTCGCCCAGCCTTTATCAGCTGGGCAGCTCATGCAGATCTCATTGGCATCGCAAGACCTCTGCAAATCCAAACTTCATTCACTCCTTATGAGGACCTTTGGATTTCCAGCAGACACTAAGAGCAGCAGGCAGAGGAGCTGTCCCCCCCCCCCGGTCACTGTGTTCTGAGTCCAATAAAGCTCCTTTATTTCCACCATGAAAAACATGTCACTCCAGATGAGCTTAGAGAATGACATTTAAAACAGGCAAAGGGATATTGAATTAGTTCCCCATGATAAGCTGTCTGGGATGCTGATATTTTTCTGCTTGTAGGGGTGCAGGAGTGGCAGTGGGAGTGTGTGCTATGTGCATGTGCAGTTATGTAGACATGTGAGGAAGAAGCGCGCATGTGTGTGTGTGTGTGTGTGCGCGTGTGTGTGTGTGTGTGTGGGGGGGGGGCTTTTATGTTCGATGCATTCTTCAAAGCTTTGATTAGTATTACAGATGAAGCAGAGACTGGCAAGGCAAAGCAAGTCTGGACCAGCAAGAGCACACACAGACAGACTGAGATCATCCTCAACATCACAAATTAAAAAAATACAGACGAGGAGGGCATTTTGACTCTCATTCAGCTAGAAGCAAACATTTTTCTCCTCTCATCATTTATCAAATTGTTTATTAAGCACAATAATGCTATTGTTGTTGTGTGATGCTGAGAAATTACATCTGAAAATAACAGAAATGCCTCTTAAACACTGTTTTCTGGGGCATGTTGGAAAGGTATGAATAAAATGTAGTGACAATTTATGTTTTAGATTCTGCATAGAAACAGCTGAAGTTAATTGGACTTCAATCAAGAATGTGTGTGCGTGTGATTAAAATCTTAATAAGCTATCAATCTAATGGGATTAGTTCACCCTAAATTACAATCAAAAATGTTTCTACTCTCAGCTTAGATGCCATCTATCAGTTGAGATCATTTCAATAAGATTTGCCAGAGTAGAGATATTTCTGTCTTCCTGTCATCACCTCAATGTAATAGCTCAAGTTATTAAATATTGCGAGAAAGGTATACAAACTATTAATACAATCCAGATACTGAACATTGTGTTGTGCATAAACTTGAAGTTTAACCAAAAAAAGTGTAAAATTAAAGACAGAATTCAAATAATTGGCTTTCATGTCTTTGACACACTATAAATAAAGCATAAATCAGCTCACAAACTATAAAACAAAGACTATTTAAATTGTACATTTGCCTTCTTTTTTAAGCTTTTCAGACAAAATGTTTGAACAAAAGGACTTCAAAACCAATCAACCATTCCATCTTTTTATAATCTGTACAGCAGGAAATTTACTGGTCCCCAAAGCACAGCTTTTTTTGTTTTGTTTTGTTTTTGTTTTTTTTGCAGAAGAATTGTTAGTATTGGATGGGAGAAGGAAAAAGGAGTGACAGGACAAAATAAAGCCTGTAAAGTCAAGTAAAGCAATACATTTTCTCCACCTTTGCCAAATCAATCAATACTCCAAGAACGCAGTGCGTTCCTGGTTGTACAAAAGGGGTTGGAGGGCAAACAGTGACACATGGTATAGCGTTCTGAGCAATGTCACTAAACATTAAGGAATTAACATATGAGCCCAGCCTCCCAGTCAAGTTACACTTTTCCAAAATCAGGAGTAAACTAAGGAGACAGCAGCTCCCCCCACAAAAAGAAAGCCCTACACTGCAAGCCATCCGCTGGAATAATGTTCCCACGGGACAGAGTAATGCTAAAGTACGGGGCAGGAATTTCACCTAAAGCTTGACAAAAGAGCCAGAAAATGGGACAAATTAGTTTGAACCTGAACATGACCAGCATCTCAAAAAGAAAAATCTTCCCCTTTGCTATTTTCAATGTAAATACATTTCTCTAAATACAAAACTTCTCCCATTTGCTAATGACTTGCAGCTTTAAAACCCAAAGAAATTTCAATACAATGAATTAATCATGAAAACATTCAGCTGCTTGACAGATGTAAAAAAAAATCAAATAAATTAAAAAAAAAAACATTTGAAAAATTCTAGATTTTGAGAGGCATGTAACTGTCTTTTTCCTGTTGGCATGATAAATCATTTTCAGAGAAGGCCTTTACTTTTCAGGCCTTGAAGTGAATGATGAAAGTGCGTGGACATGTATGTGCAGGTTCAGGATCTCCTGACATGAGTGGTAAGGTCGGTACATGTCTCGTCATTAAACCCTCTCGAACACGCCGCATCATTATGTCTTGGCTCGTCTACTCTAGCAGGACCTTGATTGCAGAAATGTTTGATCTTGCTCTTCACTTCTAAGCAGCGAGGATCTCATTGGCTTTAATAACTGCATGATCCAATCTTCGGGGGACAAGCTCAAAACTTCCTCCGACTAACAGCCAATCAGTATTAACCTTACCAGCGATCATGGGGGATCAGAGCAATGTAAACACGCTGAGGGTTTCCTCATTAAAGATGGGCTGCTAATGAAATCACATCTAGCATTTACAGCCTTGTGCTAATGAAGGCAAGCCTTTGAGATGTTCTGCTAATGAAAGAAGGGCTTTTATTGATATAAGGCTAATAAAAGAAAGGCTTAATGACAAGGTTCTAATGAAACAAAGGTGTGTAAATTTACCATTATAACTAAACCCACTGATAAGGATGGAGCTGAAGTGTTTTTCATTAACGGACATTTCTCACAGACGCATCAAGGAACGGGCTTCTGGACTTTACAAGATCCCACAAACTGAAGTCCATTGACTCCAATACATTCAAGCATTTATGAGAGTTTAAGGGATTGCAGTTGAGTTCTCCTAAAACGTAACAATAGTTCGTGTCCCATGTTGCCAGGGTGATCAAGCCCAAGGTCAAAGTTCATTAGGCCCGTAATGTATCTCCCAGGTGCAATAAAAAAAAAAAGCCCTTCCCTCATGGGACTCCTGGGGATAAGGTCCTAGTTGAGCGCGAAGAAGGACGGACCATCAGTCACTATGGTTACCATCGTGAATGCCATTCACCTTCAGCCATACACCAGGCCTCAAAGTTCCACGTGAGGAAGAGGAAACCAGTAAGAGAGACGCCCTCCCCATCCCCCCTGCCGCCTGCCCTCTACGGCAACCTTGGAGGATCAGTTGTGTTCAGTTCATCAAGTGTCTGTCCACGTGTCCTTGATATATCTATTATAGGTTTGAGTTTTAGCATGTTTTTTTCCCTTTAAAGCGAATAATAATTCTATTTGTCTTCTTCTGTTCATTGCTGCTTTTCTGGGGGGGGGGGGTTGTATTTTGGAGCTTCAGACAAACAAGCTCCATCTTTAGCTCAAGGATATCACGATGGCCTTTGTACTGATTAATTCGTTTATTACCAAGATGAACCTGTTCGGTCAATAATAAAAACAAATGTTGCAGCCTTATGACAGCTTTTTGTAACACCTTATGTTTGTGTGTTCCTATAAATGACAATGATGGCATCATGTATGACATTTAATTATCATCTGATGCTTGCATTTCTATCATCCGTTGTATTACACCGCTCTACATGCTCATAGAACTCTACTTGATGCAGTTCGATGACCTTTCAGTGAGGAGCCAAAACACACTTCAGGGCCCATCAGCTGATAATCAAACATTTCTTATCTGAGCGTTGCATCACTCTCTGATCATGATCATCAGCATGGAGAGCATCCAGCCTGTTTTTTTTTTTGTTTTTTTTTTGCGCATATCTGCTCCATCAGCAACTGTCTTCCCTCCTCCCCCATGACATCCATTTCGAAGAAAAAAAAAGAGAAGCCATATTTAAACATGCCTCTAAGCTCTTATTTATCTCAACCAGAGCAAAGCCTGAGCAGATCTATCAGGACAACAAAGCAAACCTCATAAAGATCACTGGAGGCAATACCTATGTGCTGATCATAGTATTGTGCTTGTTAGAAAAATAGCTTTGACATATTTTACACTCGTGTAAATCCTTTTGTCGATGTTTCTACATAGTTTACTGCCTGTTTTCATTGATTACACACCTTCTTTAAGCTCAACAAACATCACCACTGGGTTGAAATTTCACTTCAGTTTACACGCCACTACTGACACCTTGAAAGTTCCCAAGCAATGAACCTAGACACAGGAAAGATTAATGATAAGAATATAAGTTGACCCCCGAGCTGAACAAAGGTTTACATGGCTCTGTAGTATATTTCAATTGGTGCATTGTGTCAAACCTAAGAGGATGGCCCTGTTATCATGGCAGATTTGCCCTGTAAGAAGAAAAACTGAACGTTGCATTTTTCTATAGCCACAGATTCTTAATAACTATGATAAGCTTTTCCTTGGATCATAAGGACAACATTAATAACCTGAGGGCTTTTTTAGTCCTTAATGGAAGCCTAGACTAAATCTTCAGACACAGATACCCATGAAGACCTTGGCTGGAAGACAAAATTTTCAAGTTTAGCCACAACAAACTAAATCGCCTACGGCAAAACTTCCTCAAAATGACGAGGAAGTTGTCGTTATGAGTAGTCCTTGCTTAACTGGAAAACAAGAGTGACTAAAATCTGAAACTTTCATTTGTGTTTTTGAGTTGTGAGTCACCAAACAAACCGCTGTTGAAGTCTGGGCTGCCAATAAAAAGTTAACTGGACAGCTTTATTGAATGACTTATTAAGCGACTGTGTTTTGTGAGACCTAAACTGAGGCGCTTTTGAAATGAACAAGAGCACCTTTCTGTAATGGCTCTTTCAGAAAAAAAAAACATGCCTTCCTACTTTGTCTGAAACTGAGTTTGCTCTTTCACACAGTCTCAGGATAATGAAACTGGCAGTTGCCCTGGTGTGGCATTCTGAAGCTGCAAGGCATGTATAGAAAATGTAGAACTGACAATGTTGACCTTTGTAAAACCGTAACTTTAGGACTGTTATTAATGAGAAGCACATGTCTATCCACAAACAAGCTTATTTTTATACTCCCAAGAACTTCTGATGCAATGAGCCTTAATTAAATAAGAAAAGCTAAAATGAGCTAAAAAAAATCTGATTTTAAGTTAGTATCATTTAAATACTAATTAAATTAAAATGCAAATCATATCAATTTAATGTGTTTTGTTCTCACTAAGTAACAATGCATGCTGAATTTTAGTTAACTCACAGCAACATAAAGCAAAACGGCGTTGTATGTGCTTTAAAGTTTGTAAAAAAACATAATTCAAACATTTTGTAAAATGAACACACATCCTGAAACAGCCACTTGAATGTGTGGTTGCCGTAAAACACATCACTGACGACGCTCCACCTTCAGAAGCCTCCAATTCTGTTTCGATTTTGGTCTTTAACCAACCCAACCACCTTACTGGATTGGCTGGTGTAGTTTCTTAATCTTTGCTATCTCACTAGGTTTTTCCTGACGCACACTTCAAAATCTACGTGGTTTCAGACGTACACGACAGCTGCAAACACAACTGCCATAAAAAGAAGAGTTATAACAAAAGCATTCTGTGAATATTCAAAGCTGAATGACACATAGATGTATTTTGGCAGTGCCTCCATTCCAGCCAGTCTCTCAGGTTCACCTTTCCCACAGAGATGTACTGCCTTACCGCGGGATTGCATAAAACATCGCGCTGCACTGGTGTTAAGAAGAGATGACACCAAAGCAGCGGTTCCTGATAATTTATAACGGTCATTTGTCTCACTTGCTGTGATGTGATGAAGCCAAAGGCAGGCCATTGGTGAGCAGCCACAGACAGACAGAGGAGGGGGAAGAAAAACTAAAAGAGTGAGGCAAATGAGGTTAGAGGGGAAGAAAAGACGGGGCTGGTTCAAAGACCACTTGTGTACGTCAGAACCTTTCTCCGGGGCAAATAGGGGAACAAGGGCCTCATTGCAGCCCAGCAGCCGAAGCAGCTCCTTGGGCAAACGACTCTAATCAAATTTGCGTGATTGGACTCAGAAAAAGCTGTGAGGGTAAAAGAGGCTCCCTTCACCCAGGAACGGACACAAGGAAGCATTTAAATAAATCTACTATCCCTCTGCTGATCTTTACAGTAGCCATTCACATGACGGACTGTCTGCCCACACCAACAGCCTTTTGGCAGAGCACACACTGACCCTTTCTCAGCTGTGAAATATCACCACCAGAAAGGGAGAGATAAAACTTTGTTTTATGTGCTTCCTCTAATGGATTGTGGGTGGAAATTCATCCAACATTTTGTAGGATTTACCCTCGACTGCACTGCTTCAGTCTTCTACCAAAACTTCTAATTTTAGCCTTGATTAATAGTCGCAATTGGATACAGCTCTGGCCTCAGTTCATGGCCTTGATTTTTCTTGACTGTAGCTGACGTTTCGAAGTGATCAAAACAAATTATCTCCAGTGA
Source organism: Amphiprion ocellaris (assembly GCF_022539595.1). Classification (NCBI taxonomy): domain Eukaryota; kingdom Metazoa; phylum Chordata; class Actinopteri; family Pomacentridae; genus Amphiprion; species Amphiprion ocellaris. The sequence continues at coordinate 26,140,445 of NC_072782.1, read as the reverse complement.
CTAACGTTAAAATACAGCTTGGCTGCATGGTATAGAGATGAAAATTCTATGTGAGGAAATCTAATGCATCAACAGCAGCACAGAGATGCTGTGCAACAGAAAGCGAGGCGTGGTACAGCTCAGCGACCTGTGTCCCACTCACTGGCTGTCTGAGTCCTGCTGGAAGGTCCCGGAGCACGCTTCCTGTTAGCCTGCTAAATTGACTCCACACGCCTACGCTTCCATCTCTACAGGAGTGCAGAGTCTCCCATTAACCTCCTCCTGCCTCCTCAGCCTAGTACATCTTCAATCCACACACTGAGGATATAAACACATACAAACACCCAAGGACAAAACAGAGGGAAGGGCTTGTGTTGCCAACCACATCTTATATTCTTCCCTTCTTAACAATATGTTGTGTAACTGACCCAGATTCACCAATCAAGGATACTAAAGTTAAGGCTTGCTTAACATTTGCTCATTCTGCACTATTGAGCCTTTTGGACCTCTAGTCTCGCTCAAGCCCACGCGGCACAAGTGCACCCAAATTCTAACCCATTCGCCTACATTAAAAAATCTGTCTTGTGTTAACATAATTTTGCATTTCTCTAGTCTTATGAAAAGCTTTTACTCCCAAAATGACTGATAATATAATATATGTATGCAAGGTTTCATAAGATTGTGAAAAAGACCTGTTAGAGTCCAAAGCTGACAGATTTTCAATTTATTATGGTATAAATCAGAAAAGCTGTAGCATATCCTCACATTTAAGAAGCTGGAACCAGCAAATGGTAAGCTTCTTTTTTTTATGAGGAACATACTTAAATAAATTATCAGTAATATTTTTAGTGATTCAGATATGGTTTTAGATGCTCAATAACGTGTAGCTAATTATGCTCTATACCAAAGATCAGGATTTTGTGAAATCTTCTTGAAAAATAGCAAAGCAATTTATCATGGGAAACAGTATGTTTGAGCCTTTTATGTGAAACACATTAATATGACGTGCTACATAACTCAAAACTTGAAACAAAAACATCTGGAGCTGCAGCTGCTCTGCATGGGTGTGCACTGAAAAGCTGAATGACAATAAAAAAAAAGTGAAACTCATAATACAGTAGAATAAGAATTACACAAGGCAGACCACTTGTAGGAAAGTTTTAAAAACAGGGATTAAGTGCACTCTTTGGCTGAAATGCCTCTTTAAATTGGAGCCATTAATATGAATGGGGGATTTTCAAACCAGTAATGTTGACTCCAGCTTGTTGACTCTAGGAAAGCTCCGTTAGGGAGTGAGGGACTCCAAAAAGTAAAAATATTGGCAAAATCCCATCCGGGGTGTCAAACCTAGTTTAAATTGGTAGTGAAGCACATACCTCTGATTTAGTATCACTGTTTCACAAAGACCCAAGCTGGACTTAAAAAGACTTGGGCAGGAAAGCAGTACTTACAGAGCAAAGTTAAATTTTGGAATGAAGAGTTTGGGCCAAGATAACAAATGGAGACAGCAGGACTCCCCCCCTGAGGAACAGCTCAAGTCCCATGTTAATGGCACAGCTAAAAACTGTCATGCCTTCAAAAGCAGCTGTTTTGCATAATTACTCTGAATGCTTGAAAATAAACACACTGCAACCTGGCATTTAAGCTCCAAGCAAGCCATTTGTGACTGAAATTCAACAAGCTAAATAATTTTTGCACGGTTGGCAAGAGCACATTCCATTTTCTACCATATCCACTTAATTTGGCAAGTGTGTCAGCAACAGAGGCTCTGGTTTCAAAATTCAAAATAAGAACAGAGGAGAAAGTATGTAATTTCTTCCCAGCTACTTTCTTTCCAATAATAAAGTGCATATAATACATATATATGACTCATTTGGATTCTCAGGGAGCACCTCCTGATTTAAGGACACAACTCTGAATGAACACAGCATGTACAGAAATCACAAATATGACATTTTCATTAATGTGGCCAAATTTAAATTCACAGATAAAGGAAGAGTGGACAGAAAAGTCTGTTTCATACATTTCTGGCCCTAAACATATAGTTTAAAGAAACATCCTAGAGGAAAAAAATGATTTTCCATCAACTCAACATTTAAAGCAGTTTTGGCACATAAAAGGCCCAATTAATCCTCTGGTCTTTGGCAAAGACTTGAGGAGGTCCAAGAAAAATCTGGCTAACGATCTCAACTTGCTCTTTGAAACTTTATGCATGTTATGTAAAAATTCTAAAATACTGCGAGTAGCAAAACCCCACTGAGCTTTTAAAGTCAGCAGTAAAATAATGGCTCCTAAATGGGCCAATTCTGCAAAAGGGGTTCATGATAGTAGACTTTCATTAAATTTTTGGAGTTTTATCTTGAAAAATTAAAAATAAAAACTCTACAGGACTGATTCCAAAAGATAAATCATTCTTCACCAACAGAATGCTACTCATGAAGAACTAATAAGAACAGCTAAATCCAGTGAACAGAATATCTTGCATATAGCACTATTATCATGATGTTTTCTGTGCTTCAGATCTCACATCACAGTTACATATTTGTGTTTTCGAGCACCCTGGTAGCTCAAAAAATTTATTTTTTTTAAAAATAACTTTTAAAAAAATGTGATTTACAAAGGATGAAAAAATTTTTCACTGTTATTTTCTCAGAAACAGAATGTGTTTTCCTTTTCTCAAAGCCTCGACAGTGAAAGCTTTAACACTCAGGCTACATTACTGATTCACATTCGCAGAGACACAATGGCCTGTAATAGCCTGTAAACCACTTGTAAGGCGATATAGAAAATAGCTGATAAACATATATAGACATTATACATACATACAAACATTAAATGTGCAAAAAAAATAATTTAAAAATGCTGACATGAGAAGTGTATATTGTTCATTGGGGGGAGTGAAACAGCTGAGGCTTGTTATGGGTTACAGTATTATTACAAAGGCTGAGTGATTTCTTGTGCTCTTCAGGAATGGATGCATGCCACGCATTCCAAGAGGCCACCAAATCGTTCCACTTGAGGGTGTGCCAAGCGGGCTGCAGCTGCTCTTACAGAGACCTCCGTATCAACATGTATCCATTTATCCATTTATCTATCCACCTAACCTGTTCTCGAAGCCAAACACTGTATTTTGCAAAGTATAATTACTCCACCTTTTCTCCTTTCTCTTTGTAACCATGTGTGACTGCAACAACATTTTACTGATGACAGTTTGTCTGGCCCTTAACTTCTGCAACTGCTGAACTGGTAGAATTTTGTCAGAAATATAATCATTTGGTTAAAAACAGTGGACGCCAGAAGCAAAAATCTCTATACTTTTGCATGAAGTTACACCTTTTCATATTAGCATGCTTTATTCGAGGTGCAACTAAGCTGAATTGAACTAAATAGGGCTCCATTCAGACGTGCTACAATACTTCAAGAACATGGATTTTGTGTTTTTAGCCAGTTTTAAATTTTAGTGAAGTTTGCATTCTTATTGCATTCTTCCAAAATCACTGTAAAATAAAGGGAAGTGTATGATGTAGGCTGTCAAACACTAAAGTTCAACTATGATCTATTTCTAATTCATTTTTAAAAAATGTATTTACTAGTGTAAGTCAGACGAAAAATTAAGGCAAGGACACTGCAATATGACCAGCACTGGCACAGGACCAAACGGGTAGATTCAAACCTTTAAAATATGATAAATGAATCTTTAATTATAGTATCATAAGATATCATAAGATTCATATAACTGACCAACAAGGTGAGACTCGTATTGCTGGAAAGGACACCAGAATATAGTCGATTTTTGAAAGTCAGACAGAAAAGCCTGACTCACTGGATTCATCAGTTGACATTTCTGAAACAGAAGTGATTGTGCATAACTGTCTCGTGGCTGAAAATCTTGCACATGTGAAGGATGATGAGATGACACATGACTCCACTAATAACCCATATTCTGCTGCCATGCTGGCAATCACTGTGTAAGTCAGTGTCCTTAACGTCCTTCATCTTTTTTTTTTTTTAAAATGGTTTGTTCTCAGTACATGATCAAGGACAAAGGTATTGGTCACAGAGTTAAACATATTAACACAGCAGGAGAACGAGACAATTCCTTGGATCAGTCATGAAAAAGAACAGCAGCAAACACAGGGGAGAACAAATAGGAAAATTGATGGAATAAGACAGAAAACTGAGGAACAAACAGAGGAAGCACAGGCGAGCAAAGCAACACTATTGAAGAAAGAGAAAGTGAGAAAACAGAATGAAAAAGAGAAAAAAGAAGAGAGTCAGGCAGAGGGAGGGATACAAAACTAGGTCAAGTCACATGACTGGGATCGACTGCAGGCAGGATTAAATATCCTACAGCATGTGGTCATTTACACAACAAATGTAGATTTCATTTTATAAATTATTTCTCTTCCACGGGGGGGATGAGGCTCAGCATAGTGAGTGTGATGCCGCACTGTAGGCTGGTAGGAAGCGAGGCTTTTCAGTGAGCACAAAAACAGAGCATTAAAGACTTGAGCGACTCGTCCCTCTGAGACAGGAAACAAAGCGAGAGCCTGAGATAGCATGAAAATGATCATAACAGGAGGGGACACAGTTCCAGTATGAGACAGCTCCATTGTGACAGGCTAATGGCTGTACCATACACTGACCATTATCCTGGGTAAATGCAAAAGACAGTGAAATGGAAAAAAAAACAACAAAAAACTGAGATGTCACATATCTGAAGTCCTTACAAAGTGACAGCAAGTGTGCCAGAATGCTCAGACAATAGGGCTGTATGAATATATTTTCTGATTCAGAATGGCCAAATTCATGCAAAACCAAATTAAAAAACGCACATGTGGATATCACTGCTGATTTTGATCTAAGAGAGAACCACAACACTAAGAGAAATGAATCAGTTGGTGAACTTTCAGTGACAAAAACTGTCTCAAAATGAGACACTGTGACGGTGGCGCTGACAGACACATTTTAGTGACTGAGTGGAATATTAAATGTATGACTGAGATGCACATACAGTATAATGCAGGGGGGCATGTTGGGAGATGCTAAATGCTACTGGTACCACATCAACCCCTCCTGCTGTCCACCGAGAGAGGAAACTATAGCTGTCGATCATGCACAGGACTACAAACTAAGCTGGTCATAAGCTCAGTCAATCCCCTGAGAGCCCCGGGACGTAGGATACCAATCATTCATTCACATCCGTGGTCAGCCTACAATGGGTGACACACACACACACACACACACACACATAGGCAACGTATATATGTGAGAATTAAATCTGTCTGTCATCAGTTCAAAAAGTGAACTCTCTCTGGAGATTCCCCACCGGATCTGAGCCAATCAATGTCACGTAATGCCGCTGATGAACAAGACCGACATGTGGTACTTTTCTCTGATCAGTTTGACCCCTTCAGGCTTTCAGGATCACAGCACAGTGGATTCATGATGCTGTGTTTCAGAGGGCTGCTGCAACAAAGATCAGATCTCCCACAACACCAAGGACATGATGCATCTGTGACCTTACATTACATAAATATCACTTGCGCTACAGCGTGTGTTTACATAATGAACTTCGGGATTAACTGTATTTTGCAATGCACATAAATTAATCCCATATGTTAAAATCTTATGACTGCCTGAATGTTAAAATAATATACTTTGAATATGGTATATTCCTCCCAAAACTGAAAAAAAATGATTTATAAACCATTTAATATGCTTGCAGACATCTTCTGCACCGTATTTTAGTTGCCAAAAGCATATTTCATTAGTGAGGAGGAAAACCGACAAGTGCAGCTGCTAATGTAACCAGATTTTTTTTTCAACCACCTGACATTGCTTGTTTCTACAGTTCTGCACCTCAGTGTGTGTCACTGAATTCAAGTTTTACGACCATTTTCTTGCCGCAAACGTACACAATCATTTAACTTGGTATTTATTAGAAGCATTTATGATGTACAAGTAAAATCCTTTGGTTAACATTAAAAGATTTATTTGAGGCTTTACTGAGCGGACTAGAAATGAGAGCATTGGCCCTCAGCTGTATAAAAAAACAAATACCTAGAGCAATAAGAATCAGGTTTATTTTGATACTGTAGAGAGGTCTAGGTCAAGAGGTGAGGCACCTTTTGAGGGCTGGCAGCGCACTCCTTCTGCTGAAATGCCACAGATGACATCACTGCATGTCTACCTGCAGATGCCGCAAGACGCGATGAGCCAGCGAAGCATACGGCTGCTCCAAAAATACGAAATCTGCCTTCCAGGGTAGAAACTCTTATATCAAATAACAATTACTGACCAAGAGAGACAGACCATCAGATCGGCTTAGAGCTGAGCAGTGGTGCTCCTTCTCAATATAGGGTCCAAAGCAGCAAAGTTAATTTGGATCAAGGGAAGTGCAAGTGGACGAGCCAGAGCAAGGTCATTCTGCAGGGCTGCACAGAGATGTCTGCATACGCAATTACCTGAAGGCACGGGGAAAATGTGTCCCAGTGAAGCTTGACGTAGAGGTTGCGTGTGTTACATGGCCCTCAGGCTGTCAGATTCAAATCTTAATGAAAGCACGACCCACAGTGTCATAATCTGATTTTAGGAAAAAGTCCTGCGTGCATGTGAGTGTATCAAATCATTCATTTGTGCCTGTGTTCATCCATTATTGTGTCAGCATGTTTCAGTACAAGAGCTGAATGATTTTATTCAATTAGTGTTAGTTTTTAGCATTACTGCTTGTTAAGCTTTTCCAGAAAAGAAAGAAAAAATCTAAATACTTCCAGGTTTCAGCTTCTCAATTGTGACAATCTGCCATTTATGTTTTTCCTGTGTTTTTCCTACCATTGAAATTTATATTTATAATGAAAACAATTGGTACGATATACTAAAAAAAATCTGTTGTATCAATTGTGATGTTTGTATAATTCATGTGAAAATCAACAATTTGAGTTTTTATAGAGCTTTTACAGAAAATGTAAAGTGAAAGAAAGTAATGTGGTAGTAACACACCGTAAAAGATAACGGTTTAATTACAGAGTGTTTCTGCTGCAAACAGTATTTGTTTAATCCAATTTTCAGCTGGATTTTTTTGTGATTTATCTTCATCTGATTTCTGTTTTTTTTTTTTTTTTTTAGTTACATGCTACATGCAAAAATACCAGCACACATCATCATACAGAGAGCCCGCACACAATTCTGTATATATATAATCAAACCTCACACAGACACACAAACATACAGTCAACTGTATCATCAACATCAGCATTCCTAGAGAGGAGTGCAACTTGTCAGCTCAGCCAGGCAGAAAGATGTAGGCCAACTGCAGAGCAACATGGGGGGAAAATCAGCTCAGTGTCCTCATAGAAAGAGAGATGATTGGCGCCGGGTTTGCCGGCTATTTCAGATAACCAGATAATGAAGGAAACTAGCTCTACTTTATAGCAAGATGCCTTGCAACAAGTTATTACTATTATATCCGAGGCTGTAATGGTTTCATTTTAGTTTGACCAGTGAAAAGTTCAGTCATTTAAATGCTTTGTTGATTCACCTCCCAACTGCTTTATATTCCTTGGATTTCTCCCCTCATCTTTCCCTGCTTCACTCATTCACTGTCATTCATCTCCTTCTATACGAGTGTCTTTTTCTTCCCCTTCTACCTCCTTCTCAATCCATCCTCCTTTCTTTCTCCCTCTGATCACTGCCCTGCTCCTGCCTGTGCATACTGTAGCTCTCAGGGGGGCCCAGCATCAGTAAGCCCATCAGAAGGAGACCGTGATGTACCTCTTTTGATCAGCACAGTCTCCACATTAGCATGTACCTCTGCACTCTCCTGCTCTCCCCTCCACTCTGAGTAAAGCTACCTGCCTGTCAGCACCGCCAACCCACAAAGAGCCTCGCTCAGGTAAGACAGAAGGCACTCGGAGCCCGTCTGAATCTTAATCGCTAATCAACACAGGCTTGCTTCGCCGGTGATGAGAGGAGAGAGAACCACTCTTGTGATCTCACTGCAGAGGCAGACAAAAGCCTTGCTGTGCATCTGTAATGTACTGTAAGTGCCTTGTAGCCGAACACAGCGCCGTGGACTCTTGAGTGACACAAAGCGAGTGAAGGTGTTGATTAATACTAAGGTTTTTTGTCCCTCTTGGGAGTTTACCTCTCAAAGGGAAGCTCATGAACACAATCTTAGTACATCCTGTTCAATGAGAGCAAACTACTACATGAAAAAAGTAGTTGTTTTTTTTCCTCTAATAGCACAAAGAAAGCCTGTTTGTGTTCCAATCATATAGTGGCTCTTTTATGCCTGTACCAGAAAAGTATGTTAAAGTTCTGGCGAAAACAAAACAAAGAGGTTATTCTTTATGCTATGAGTTAAAGTTTACTGTCTGTAGAAAGTGGTGGAATACTTTTTTTCTTTTTTCTCCCTTTTTATGAGGGGTTGTGTCTTTGGCTTAGGTCTGGCCTAAGTCTGGATCCACAGCCGGGTGCCCTCTCACTTCTGTGCCACTTAATTAGCCCGACCCTGCACAAAGGGGAGTTGGTCACATGGGCCCAATTTGGCCTGCTATAAAGTCTGCAAGGGCTCAACATGCATTACTTTTGGAGTATTTACGTGCCTGCTGCACTAAGGTAAGAGACTTTGAAGATGCAGAAAACAGGACGGAGAAGAAGTGAAAAGGAGCAAAAATAACTGAAATGAAAGGAGGGGACCCTTAAATTCCAGGGAATTTTTCCAGATGTTGCACAAATATTCTGCTGAGGCAATCCAGATGTGCTCACTCTGTTTATTCCCTCCTTCTGCTCGCTGTTCTAAGGACTTCTCTTTCTTCTCTTTCTCTTTCTACAGCCCCTCTACCCCTTCCTCCTTGAGGCAGCCCACATCACTGTTCCCCAATAGCGCCTTTTAAGTGAGGGCTTTAATAGCCCCCAGGGCACCTTAGCATCCACTAGGATCCTGTAATAAACATCCACTCTCATTCTCTACTGCCCATATGTGTGTGTGAGAGTGTGTTTGTCAGCAAGAGAGAGATTAGCTGCCTTGTTTTATTGCTGTTTGGATCAATTAACAATTAACTCTGTTACTAACAATGGCTTCAGCGATGAGAAAAAAAGCCACGCGCTGAGTGAAGCAAGACCTAAATAAAAACAACTTGCTTCCTGTTTCCTTTTACTCAGCTCCACACTGATCCGGTTTTGTTTTCGTTTTTTTTTCCCCCTCTTCCATCATTACTTTTCGCTTCTCTTCACCTCCATACAAACACTGTCATGTTTGCCGAGGCTGCTCCTCTCCCACAGAGCGTGACCCAGCCACAACCCCTGACCTTACCTCTCCCAGACAGCACTCTCGATTCTCAGCTACTCCACTCTGCACTGCTCCACATACATCAGTTCATGAATCAGCGTGTCGGGGACTTCACCACCACCGCCGACAGAGCGTACATGTTGTGACATGAGATAATCCAGCATGTGGCAGAAAAACACATGCCGACGTATGCATCACCAAGGATGTATGCATACCTCTTCTGATGCTAAAATACATAAAAATGTGGCTCCAGAGCTGCAAGAATTAGTCGATTAATCAATTAGGTGTCAACTATTAAGGTAACTGCCAAGTATTTTGAATATATGAACAATTAGTTTGAGGAATTTTTAGGAAATTGGCAGATTCCAGGTTCATAAAGTGAATATTATGTGTTTCTTTCCTCCTCTAAGACAGTAAACTTAATATCTTTTAGTTGTAGAAAACAACACATTTGGGGAGGACACTTATTCCCTATTTCCCCTAACAATTAATCGAATCTTAGCCCTACTAGTTACAGTAAATCGCTGAGCTGATCACCAAATAAATAAATCAAAAAATAAATCAAAACAATAGAATAGATTTTTGATAATCCAATGATTAATTCAATGTCAACTATAAAGTGCAAATCCCAAACACACCCTGGCTTTTATTTAGTAATTTATGTCATTATAAACTGAAAATTACAGAAAACAACTGATCTGAAGACATCACCTTGAGCTGAAATTGTTGGTGCTTGTTTCCAACCCTGGGTTAAAACAAATGAAAGTATCCTTAAAGTGACACTTGAACTTGTCAGGGCCGTTTGCGCAGGCAACTGTCAGCACTTTGGTATGCAGAGCGCTGATGACAAAGACATGACCAGCACCTGCACGCCTGCCTGTCTCCGTCTGTCCAGTAAACCTGGTTGTTCAACTCTCTTCGCCTAAATAGCACAAGCAATACTGTAGATTCATTAGTGTCAGGGAAAAGAAAAAAGAAAAAAAAAACACCGTCTTGGAGCAGTGATCTAAGGCCATGTACATAATCCATTTACAGAAGTGAGAATTTTTTCCATGGTGGCGCAATTTGAGGGTTTTCTCAGTCTAATAAGCACGTTAATAAACTCTACAGCCAATGAGAAAGAGAATGTAACTCAGTCACCACTGAATGCACATTCTGTATTCATTCATTCTCCCTACTTTAAGTGACTAAGTAGTGGTGTTCAGTAAAAAAAAAAAATGAAATAAGTGCACCCTGCATTCATTGTGGTCGGGATGGGTTTATATTGGAGCAATTTACTATGTGTTTCATGGTTGTCTAATATTATGTGGCCCTATTATTTTGTATTAAAAGGCTCTGCTGTGTGATTTTGTGGCAAGCCCTGTCTGCAAAATAAATTTTCCTCATGAGAAAGTAAAATGTTAAAATAGATTAAAATAAATAAGAGTGAATGTTTTAGGCACAGGAAAGGAGGGAACAGCCGTTTACAATATGTGTCCCTGATGAAATGTCACTCAGTTACAAATGCCACCAGTAAGAATGAAACATCTTGTTTTCGTTTTTTACAGTGCTCATCAAGCTGGAATGATTGGTACAGCATGTTCATCTGTCAGTACTGAGAGGAATGGTGTTCGCCCTTGTGTCGTTTTTCCAGATAGACAGCCCCTCCCCCTCCACCCTTAACACCCTTCCACCTTCCTGCCGTCGAGAACATTCCTTAAACCAGACGGTCGCAGCAAGGTGTCTAACCATAGGTGACAAAGCCCTCCAGACTTCTGTACAGGCTGTGTGGATATGTGCGCACGCCTGGCTGTGTGTGCACATGCATACAGGTGTGTGTGTCCAGGCCGAGAGGCCACAGTCTGGGCGGATGTATGTATACGTTAGACCTGCAGGCGTCAACAAATGGTTAATCGCTCTTTCACTACTGCAGGCGGAGGAAAAACCCACAAAGGAACCCTGTTATCTCACATATTATCTTTTTTCTAGTCTCTCTCATGCATGGTAATTTGTGAAAAAGATGTGAAACCTACAACTGGTTCGGCGCAAGCATATTCAGGCTTTGCGTCTGAGCTGACCTGTGTCAGTCCTTTTGCATCTGCTCATATCATCCATCTCATCAGTAATCCAGACGGCTTGATAGTCCCTGTAATGGATCTTCTGTTTATCATAATTGCAGTCACAGCCTTTTAATCTTACAGACTGGTTTAAAGGGCCTTTGCAAAAGTGGAATCTAAATCCAGTTGTTGTTGATTTTTTAGTAAGAAGGACATGAAAGTCAAAGAAAACTTCCTAACACATGGAGTCTTGAGTTAATGTCATTATGGTATCTGGAAATCCTCCACCTGGAGAGCAGCATCAACGATCCTCAATCCCAGCAGGACACACTCCAAGGAAGGGAAAAATTAAGACAGAACAACCTTCAAAATGATTAACCTCAGACCTCTATGGGCGAGCTGCAAGACATCAGAGAAAAACTGCTTGTATTTTGGAGATTTATGCTGCAATCTTAATATTGAGGGATACTGAGCAACTGGATAGAGGAAGATGAAAATATAGAAACCTAGTGAGTGCGACAACAGGGGGCCTGAAAGATGCTCTCACGGAAACTGAATACAACAGTCACTATAGAAACAAGAACAAGAATGCAATGGGGTACTGTAAAAGGTTATTATAAGCAATTATGCCAGCATGAAACACAAGTATGATGAAAAAAGAGAGAGCGAATTGAAGTACAAAAAAAAGGCCTTGTGACAAATCCTTGTGCTGTACACTCAAATAAATAGGACATTCTATCTAATATACTCAGATCAATAGGAGACAAACAGATGTTAAGTAGTAAATTGAGTTTTTTGTGACTGTTACTGATGATTGTGGTCGCTTTCTGTTGTAGATATCTCTCTGACATTGTGCAAACAAGGCTTCCACGCGTCTGCTCCCAAAATTTACACCTGTTGTGTACAGAATGCACGAGGCATTTTTTAATTTTTTTTTTAAAACGTCACACAGTGGGAATGTGTGCTTGACTGTTTTCACCTCAATTGTGGCATCTAGCTTGCTGCACAAGTAGTGCATCATTTTCCTCATATTCAGTTCAGTTCTATTCACCTCAAAGGGAACTTTGTTAGCATGAAAGTTTCCAAAAACAATGCTGCTAAAGCATAAAAACACATTTTGTCTAGATATTTTGAGAGCGCACGATACTATAGATATCAAAACAATATTAAGATTGATATGTCATAACCATATGTGTGTGCTTGTCTAATCAATTCTCTCTCCTTCAGATTGCTGCTTGTCGATACATATAGTCCTCTTTTCTGAGAAGACATTCTAATTTTGGGAGCCCTTTCAGGTCTTTGAAATCTGAAATGACAGAGCTGATTTTTTAAATTAATATACTTAATTTCACATGAATGTTTACATCGTAGGAGGAAGCGTATCTCCACCCAAGCCCCTCTGTCAAACAGTTACCAAATTCTCTCATTCTTATAAAGCATAAAGAGCTAAATATGACCATGTTTAACGTATCTAATGTTGTATGATTTCATTGTAATGCTACACGTCCATTTCTTGCCTTGTAAAATGTGCTACACTTGTTCGACAAGTATGCCTGGCCGACTGTGCCTACAGACTAGTGTGGAAATTTTTATAGAACTACTAACGTCAGATCACAACAGCAAAGATGCTGGCATGACTACAGTAAAGATAGGAGCTAAATCAGTATGACGCAATCTCATATTCACTTGCTTAAAATAAAATATCCTCAATTTTTCTCACCTTACAGCCAATGAATGACTGTCAGTCAAGTTCATTTTACAAGTGGAAAGTCAAACAGGACCTGTTTTGACACGTGGTACAATAACATCAGCTAAAGACACAACACACATAATGTACAAAGCTAATTGAGATAAAAGTCAAAACCAGCCAAAAGAAACAAGGTGATCTCTCCAAAATGAGCTACACGGTGCCAGAAGAGAGAAAAGTTTTCATAGACAAACTTCCTACTGTTTCCTGCTGTCTCAAGCATAGTCCAGCAAGCAGGATTACAGTAAACCAGCATGTGAAATAATGTAGGATTCCTTGCAACAGTTTCTGACCGCTGAGTACAACTTTCTGCTTCATGCAATTCATTCATATGAGTAGAAGAGAAACACACTGTAAGAATCGTGAAAGGAACATTGCGTACCGAACAACTGGGGACGGTTCTTTTAAAAAGTTAACATATTTATTATGAGCACAGGGGTATCACATTTAAATACATGGACATTCATTGTTTCTTTCTCCCAATTATTGCTTCTGATCTCCCAAAAAGTAGCCCTTATAACGTGTAATATTATTTTTGTCAGGTAAACAGAAGCTTTTGTTCTGATACAACCCATGTACTTGTAGGACATAATAGCAGACGTAACTCTGAGTAAGCAGGTTTGGAAATGTCATGTTGCTATGCGGCATCGCATTACTGAGGTGAGAAGCAGTAGTCATAAACCTCCCCAGTGCTTGAATCAATCCAAGTGATAACATTTAAAGACAAAATGCTCGTATCTTTGTATTTTAACTAAGATTTAAGATTTTTTTTTTTTTTTTTTTTTTTTTAGTCTATTCACAAAGCATTTAAGACAGAGCATCTCAGGTTAAGAACTGTATTAAATAGAGAAGGACTTGTGTGCAGCTTAGAGAGCTTTTTTTTGGAAAGGAAGAAAACAGCTAGAGGAAGTGAATCAAATGGGAAAGTTTTACACATAGCAAATAAAAATAGCTGCAGATATGATGATATTTGTAGCTAAACATGATCTCATCACAACCGAGTCTGCATTAGTCATTCAATGAATCAACACCGTTATTGCTTTTGAGTTCCCTCCAGACATATGCACCTTGTCTTGCATCAGTCTGGCAAGCTAATGGATGGAATGAGCAAGTGGAGCCTCTGAAAATGCTCAGAAAGTTTGAAGAGGTTTGTTTATCATGCAAGAAACACACCCTTCTGATAATACCAGGTTTTCTGACTAATAATTGGACAAGGTAAAGCCGAGCTTGTTATTAAATGACTGTCTGCGTCTACAGGTTGCCTGACAATGTGCAGAATGTGAAAACATAACCTTAGAGAAACCGAGTCATTGGCTATTATGAGCTACCTGTGTTTGTGCCCACGGGCCACTGCGTCTTATTCTCTCTAGGTCTAATTTAAAATGTAGCTGCTCCCAAAAAAGTTCATTTTCCAGATATGAGTGTTTCTTTGTGTGTTCAAAGCAAATCTATCTCTTTCTCTCTGAAGAAGAAATGACTAAATTTCAACTCTGAGCTGGGACTAGTCTTCGACAGTGTAAGGCAGGCTCACTGGGGTCATATCTCATTTTCATGGCAATATAAATCTTCACCTGACTTGAGTAAGAAAAATAGAGGATATCTTCGCAAGGTTTTTTTTTTTTTTTTTTAAATCATCTTTCTCCTATAAATACAAAAGCATTCCAGATTACCTGAACATTCATATGGGATGATGATGATGACAAAACCTTGCATCAAACAGAGCATTTCAACAATAAAAATAACTTAAAAAAAAAAAAAACTGGGGCCGTGAGGCATAAAAGAATGGAAGCAAAAAAATGAAATGAATTGAAATGCAAAAATACAGGCACTGGAGCTGTTTGATTACAGTTAAGATAAGTATCTGTTGGCGTGCAGGTGTAAATGTACAGTACATTACTCTCACTCTTTGCTCTCAAAACTGCCGCTTTCTGCTTCCACCCAAACACCCACTCACTCGCACACACACAGAACACAACCAAGGTGTTTTGCATGCTGTGGGATTTCTATGCCCCTGTGCCCAGCGGTGCGTGAAAGCCAACCCCCCCACCCACTGGCATCTGGCAAGGTGACAGACAATCGTAACAGCGGCGGCAGCAGTGGTGGTGGGGAGTAGAGAGGAGGGCGTGGGGCACACTGGGACACCTCCTCTCGTTGCTTGTGACCTCAAAAAGAAACTGTGATGAAGCAGCGTGAGACACAGCCTTAATTACCTGGCTCTGTTTCTGCAGCAGCGGCGATGCGTGTTTATATGTACATACACATCGGCGTGCATGAAGTGTGTATGGAAAAGATACGCAGACAGGTAGGGAAGTGTGTCTACACCTGAATATACACCTATATATATATATAAAAAAAAAACAACGTCACAGTTGGAAGTCCACAATCTAATTCTGTGCTGAAACATCAAACACATCATCCCAGCTTTTGATCATGTTACACACTAATGATACTTCAACCAGTGTAACAGATACATATTATTACTACATGTAAAGCACTGATCCACTGTAGTCTTATCTTACTTCTGGTATCATTGGGGTGCAGAAAATAAGCTTCCATTCTACAGGGCTAGTTCAAATAAAAAATAAATCAGCATTTACATATATATTTTATTCTGTAAATTGGTGGTTCTCATTGGGGCCAATTACAATTAGTGTGGTGGGAAAATGCGCGCATAAGGAAATATAAATGACATGAATGAGCATAGCATTTCTAGAATTCATTCGAGTCGTCATCCATCCCCAGCGAATACCCATCAAAGCTTATGTGCTCATAACATAATTAATAAACACATCATAACTGCCAAACAGCCGAAGATATTTTCATGCATTACTGGGATCGCAGAAGAGGAGCTGACAGTTGTTTTTATTACTGAAAACATGCCAACTTGAGGATTGTGGAGGAGAGAAGAGGGTAGTTAGCTTCTGACAGCTCCCATTTTAGGCAGCATTTTAATTTCACAACACAAAGTTGTGAAGTTACCTGCTGACAATCACATGATTGCGATCCTAACACAAAATGACTGTAATTTATCATTTGAAAATCATACAAGGAACAAATGATTAAACTGTGGGCTGTTTCTGAGTCCTGCTACATATTTAGGTCACGCAATGTAGCAAACCCCAGCCAGACAATGGTGAAGCTCCTGATGTTTCACAAAGCCTTTATTTACATTCTGTCGTCAGTCTTATTTTGAACACAAATTCACCTTTCTGTCATTCACTCCTTTCTTCATTAAACACCGTCAGAGCTTGTCCCCATCCCAGTTAGGTGCTTCTAAGTTGAACACATCCTTTGCTAGACAGCAACAGCGTGGAACCGTTTTCTTTCATCTTTATGTGAATTTTCGGACTTTTCAGCAGCGTCTTTGTCATGCCAAGAAAAAGCTGCCACTGGAACGGTGACAAAATAAAAGCCCGTAACATTAAAAATACGTCTTCAAAATAAAAGCATGGATGGAACAGTTATTTTAACACTAGCAAAACAAAGGCTTGCCAAAAGTGATGAACTGATCAACAGACCTTTATAAGAGTAATTTACACAGAATTCGGTATAAATACACAACATGCACATGCATAACACATGCCTGTGCTCAGCGCAAGGTCATTTGTTATTAAAGATTTCATCCATCGGAAATGATACGTCAACTGAGCAGCCTTGGCGGAGTACTGCACACTCTGATTGTTTTTCTAGTTTATATTGTGGCTTCCCATCTCGACGTGGATTGACTTTTTTGGTCTTTCCTTTGTCTTGTGATGCACACAGAACAGAGAGGAGAGTTCTGGCTGGAGTAGGGCAAACCGACCTTGCTCTCAATACGAATTATGAGTGTGATCTGGTCAAATCCCCACAGAGACTACGTTTCCACTTCAAAAGAGTGGCTGTACGCACCCTGAATAATGCCAGCCCACAGAAAAGCCATCCAGAAACTCTGAGGACCAGCAATAAACCCTGAGACCAATGGTGCTCGGATGATTCCACTATTGGAAGTCTCCATAGCAACAGCAAAGCTTCTGCGCAACTGAGAATGCAAAAGATAATTAATTTTATTAACAAAAATGGATAAATTAGTCCCTATATGAATCAAAAATGCCAAACATTCTCTGGATCTAGCATTGAAAATTTAAACATTTACTGCATGAATGGTCTATTTTTTGCACCTTAGGCTGTTGGATAAAACAAAACAGCAATGTGAAGACATCGTGCTGGACTCTGGGAACTTGTGAAGGACATTTTTTGCTATTTTATATACTGGACTTAGAATAATCTTTGGCTGCAACTCTAATGTAAATCACCACAAATCCCAGTGTGTGAAAAGTAACAGCCAAGGATAGAAATAAGAAACATGACGCTCAGCAAAGTATGTACAACAAAAGAAAAAAAAAAGAGAAAATTACAAGCTACTGTCTTTAACACTTTAAACAACAGATTGGACACTGAAGACAAATTCCTGAAATGATAGAGCATATGGGGAGCAAAGGCCAAGGTTTGAGGTGCAAAGTTCAGTGTGGCCATTATCAATAAAGACCTCCTGCAAGCAAGGAGCTCCCTACACAAATAATTAACGAGGCTTTGAGTCATTCCATGATTTGTGCATCAGAAAGCCCTCAAGCACTCTCTGATTCGTACTATGTTTAGAACACAAACAAGTGTGGGCTGCAGAGGAGAGAGCATGACAGGTTAAAATATGGACTATTTTATCTGAAGCCAACGCGTCTTATTCTTAGTCATGAAGTATAATTAATGCTCCATACTGATGAGCACAGATATTCCACAAAGAAAACGCAGGTCTACACGTTCTCGCTGTGCTCATAATTGAGCGTGAATCTGTTTTCCTCTCATGTAGTTTGGTGTTTCGGATGATGGCATGGGTGAGGGGTGGGAAACTGGAGGGTGGGCACATAGAAGGCGAGCCAATTTTCTTTGATTTGCGTGAGTTAAAGGCCTCGTGGGTGAGATTGAGAGAAGGAGGGGTGAAAAAAGAGAAAGGAGCGGGAGAGAGAGCTGTCACTTTAAGCCATTAAGTCTCGCTATAAAACTCCTCCAATAAAAATGACAGCTGCAGGCCCTTTTCTCAAAAGGGGAGCAAAAGCATCACATCAGGAACACAAAACTGGACGGCCGTAAAAGACAAACTTGGCCAAATGCTTTTGGCAGTGTAATTCCACCAGCCCACTCCCACCACCGCACACCTCCCGGCAGACACACAACCTCTACCAGTATTACCTTTGTTCCTGAGTTACTGCCAGAAAAGGAATGTAGCCTTGATCCCCCCCCACCCCATCCAACCGCAGACACACACACACAAAGACACACACACAGACACAGACACACACACACACACCTCTCACTTTCTCATCAAAGACCATGAACTTCATTGATTTTGGAAGCGAGGGTCTGTGAGGCTGTATGATAGGGGGGTACGTTGCGTTCCCACAAACAGAAAGTACCACCGAGTTTACGCACACCTCTTTAGCAGGTAGTAAAACCGGCTTTGGAGTGAGCAATCCGGCACTTTTCATTAGTGCTAAAGAGTGTTCGACTGCGATCTATCAAAAGAAGGTTGCAGGAGGAAGGTGGAAGTTTTATTATCAGAAAGCTCTGCAATTAAAACGTCTACAAAAGCAGACTATTCTGTGTGTAAAAGCAACATTTAAATACACTTGACTGCCCTACGATACTAAACATGTGTAATTTTGTAAGTTTAAGAAGAAAAAAATGGCCTCAGCTGTCTAACAAAGTTGCATTCTGTGTATTTTCCCTCAATTGCGAACAAAAATCAGATAATTAATAAATAAGATTGGAATTAATTAAAAGTTATGGCTTCACCATTGATCTCTAACTGGACTCAGTCAATTTTATCTCAATTGCCCAAATTAGACTCTGTATGCTTTACAATCTGAGCAACACCTTCTATCCTGAGAGCTCTCTTATGGATAAGGAGGGGGCAAAAAAAATCTATAAAATCAATAAAAACCAGACAAGCGCAACTTTCAGCAGGAGGAATTTCATTAAGGTGAACTACCTCTGCACTGACATATTTGCCACAAAATAATCAACCAAAGAGAAAATCAATCACTACCCATCAAAAGGGCTTTTCAGATCAGCACTCAGCTCAGAAAATCTCTCCTTTCCTTTCACAGTCACACTGTTTATTTCGCTGACAGACTGTCAAGATCAGCCCCATAATGCTGTGACAAAAGGGACACATTCTCCTCTCAATGTCATCCCTTCAGTCTTCATGGCTTAATGTCAGATATAAAGCGAGGGAAGTTGATAGTGGGATCAGGCTGCGCATCGCCATGCAGTGCCAAAGGAGTGGGTGTCATCATCATAGCCAACAACCGATCTATAATTGTAAAATGCACTCACTGTCATTTCAAACAGTTGCATGTCAGAATTTCTAATGCAGCACGACAGATAATTACACTGAGTAAGTGGCTAATCGATAAATTCAAGGACTTTGCAGATAGCGGCGTCCTTGAAGTGGCCAATTAACAATTGCCGCTCATGTGGACCCTTGATGGAGCAAGTTTAAATATAAATGGTGATTTAAGGACTGACGGATTAGGACTATATAGGCAATGAAAAAGCTGCTGAGACAGCATGTGGTGCGGCTCGGAGGAAAAAAAGATGAGATCCAACGCTGATGGAAAAGTACTCACTTAAACAATTAAGTGTCAAGGCTTAAAGATAAGACTGTGTG
Organism: Amphiprion ocellaris; assembly: GCF_022539595.1. Lineage (NCBI taxonomy): Eukaryota > Metazoa > Chordata > Actinopteri > Pomacentridae > Amphiprion > Amphiprion ocellaris. The sequence continues at coordinate 26,120,688 of NC_072782.1, read as the reverse complement.
TATGTGCCGACACGGGCTAACTGTGGCGCACATTCAGGCGGACTGAAACTTGAATCACTTTCAGCATTGGACACACAATACGGTGCACCTGTAATAACAGCCTGTCAGTGTGTGTAACACTGGCGGTTTGGCGTATTTCTGGGAAGCCACATAAAGGGAGTTGTGGCGACAGCGGGGCCTGTAACAGAAGAAAGCCTCCCGGTGCCTCAGAAGTCCCTGTGAATCTCCTTGGTGCGTACAGGCAGCTGATGATATGTGTCGAGGTGTAACGTGATGCCCTCATGAAAGAGCAACAGACACAATAACATGGGGCTCGCCTACAGCTCCGTGGCACGTCTCTGCTACAGGGGGACAAGGGTCCGCTCTGTTCACCTCTTTGACAAACTTACAGTAGCATTGGACATTAATGATTTACAGTGCCGCGTGCTTGTGTGTGTTTAAGCTGGAAATTTAAAGGGGGAAAAAAGATCCATTACTAAGAATCAGACTTGGAAACAGACTCAAAATTGCAGCGCTTTTGGAATGTGTCATGTGAGTTCTACTTCCTAAAATTATGACAGCTGGGTAAATGCTTTATTTTCTGATATAAAAGTAATTTTTAAAAAAGCATGAAAAATGAATGTGAAATTTTGCCACTATGTAAGATGACACAAAATGCCAAATCATGCACACATGTTAAGAGGCCAAATCATATCCTTAAATAAAGCACATATTCATGAACTTGAGCACACCTGTGTCACCTGTAGGGAACTGAGGTGAAGCTGCTACTGAGCTAACAAACTGAAATGTGCCTTAAAAAAAAGAGTTGAGCAACTTTAGTACCGAAGTTACACCAAGTCGCATGAAAACTACACACAGGAAAAGCTTATGCATGTTTAATTCTATTTAAAAAAAAACTCTAAAAGTAAACTCACAATATTTACATGACACATTTACTAACTTTTATAAAACTATCAACAAAAAAGCGACAACTTATTTGCTCCTTGAAGTTGAAACTTTTTTTTTTTGCAGCGAAGTTGAATTTTTTTTCACTCTTATTCGCTAACACGTGCAGTTCAATCGTGTCTATAATTATATTTAAGCTCATTAAAAAGATTTTTTAAAATGTCGTCGGTTAAAGTTTTTAATTTAATTGCAGCGCACGCCAGGTCTGCGCGCAGCCCGCCGCGAGCGATGTCACTCCGCATCAAAGCCAAATGTCATCAGCTTCAGGTATCTGAATGTTAGATGTGCAACACGGAGCGGATGTTTCTGCCTTTTAATTCCTAATTTATAACAACGCTGAGCACATGTCAGTCAATTTAAACACCAATAAACCCACCCAAACGTGCACTGGAGCTCCACGCGCTGTCAAAAAAAAACAAAGAAAAAAACAAACAGCAGCGCGAGTGCACGTTTTTAAAAACAAAAAAGTGCTTCAAAACGCAGCAAACAAATAAACAACTCACCCAATGACAAGAACGGTTTGGTTTCCATGTCGTTGGGTTAGCTCATGCCAGCTGAGACGACCGCGTTTGGGAGTTTTTTCTCGGGCAGAACAGACAAGCCCAGGGCGCTGCTGCTGCTGCTGCTGCTGCTGCTGCCGCCTCCTCCTCCGCCGCCTTCGCTGCTGCTCCTGCCGCCGCCGCCGCTTTGCTCGCTCACTTCGCTCGCGGAGCTCTCAAAGAAGGGCTCCGAGCGGTAAAAGTGACAGGTCGATGTCTGATAGTCTCGGAAGATAAGCTGATGTTTCTAGCTGTGTTTGCTCACTCAGCCGCCGCTTTGCTCTCACTCCTTCTCCTTTCTCTCCTCTCTCCGCTGTACAACAACTCCAACTACTGGCACCGCACTGCAAAAGGGACCCGCGCAGGGGGTACTCCCACCGACGTCCGCCCGGCTCGCAGCGACGCCACGCCGGAGAGGTTAAAAAAAAAAGTACAGGTTTTTATTGGGAACTTTTGGAAATTACTAACACCAAAGAAGGGAGAATGTACTCTCATGTAGGTTTTTTTAATGTTTTCTAAATCATGCAGAGCCTCTTTTTTTTCTTCTCAGCTGAGCAGCAGCTACTTATTCTTTTCAGTGCTTATCTCCTGTTATTTTAACCTGGTCACATGTGTTGAACCAGGGCTGCTGGCTCACTACAGATTTTTCAACTGTCTTTACTCACCGCTGGATAAATTACTCCATCTTTTTCCCTCGAAGCTGCCAGCCACACAGCAGGATTGGAGTAGGATGGCGTTTTATCAAGTCCTAATCTCAGATTTGCTACTGAAGCTGAATCAGACTTTGCTTGAGCTTTTTACAGGATTTTAAAAACTGTTCAGTTACTCTTTTTTTGTTTGCTTTTTGTTGTTTTGGGGTTTTGTTTTTTATTTGCCTGCAACATGTTTGTTGTGGTTTTGTGCTATCGGATTTGGGGAAAATGCTCTTTTTTTTTTTTTTTAGTCACGTCTCAGAGTGCACTGAATTTACTGCTCTTTTCTTATAAAACAAAATACATTCTGCTTGACACACGCTAACATTTTATCCGCTTGGAACTAGACGTAAAATCAAACTGGATCTCACGATGCTCACAATGATGAAAGAGTTTAAATTCAGCAATAAAAGTTAATCAAGTCCGGGTAAATTGTACAAACTGCACAACTGCGATCACAGGGAATTAGTTTTAACATTGCAGCAAACACAAAATTTCCTGCATTCTGGAGAATTTGTATGCAACCATTTGTGCATTTTTTTTTGCATCAGTTTATAAATGCATCAACAAATGGACAAATGCACATGTTCTTAATATTGTGAGGGGTGTATCTCCCAAATCCCCCACTGAAATCTATACACCTCTGTTTCCATTATCAACATTTCCCTCAAACCTCTCCACTCTGCATCTCTGAAACTCATACTCTGATTTGCCAGCATGGCAGAAAAACAGCTAAAATATACACGTTTATTGCAGATGCATAAAAGTTTGCAGCAGATTCACATCAAGCCCCCCCTAGGCTAGCATCACAGCAAAGTAGCAGCACACTCATTTGCATAACTCCCACTGTATTAGAACGATGCGCAATCTAGATCATTCGTCTGACACTGTTCTCACCATATTGGTTGCCTAATTCAAGTCACATACACCTTCTGTGCAGCTCCTCTGCTGCAACACTCGATCCTGCACACATGGAAAAGGCACATGCTTCAGAGGAGTTCACGTCTTTGGCCCAGATTGACAGAGTATAGCTCAGATGCTGGCTTTACATATTTCCCTTATGCAGTGCATATATATATGGAGTGATGTAGGGTGTGCATACGTCTCCTGCAGCCATCCTCTAGGCCCCTGTGATGAGCCCGCTCCTATTAAGAACTTGAAGGTGTTCAGCCACGTTTGTACTGAGGCGAGATACATAATTAATGCAATGCATGGCACATCAAAGATCAAAGGCAGTTGTGTTGGGGGAAAAAAAGAGAAAAATTAAGTCTGACTGGGCACTGATTCAAGGTGTATTTGTGCGCATGTGTGTGGAAGAGAAGATCGCAGATGCATGAAGAGAGAAAACTGAGTCCTCGTCGCAGCTGATTATACGTTTTGTGCGACTATTTGCCTCATCTATCTTCCATGCAAACAATTGTTTATCATCAGAGGGTGTCATGTTGGCGTGATGATGTTAACTGGTTGGTTAAAGCCTCATGACAGAGGTGGATGGAGCGGCTGGACATCCTAGTTGTGCTTAGTCCAGAAAACTGTTTTGCCTTAGGCCTTCACTCTGTAATATAAGACAGACATAACGCTGTCCTCTTCAGCACCTTGATCGAGCCGGGTTCTCTCATCCTCCTGCTGCACCGAGCTATTTAATCCTCAACTTGGGCCATGATTAATAGTGGTCTGACCTTTCACCTCCATCCATATAAATTCTCCGGAGGCTGTTTTGGCTCCTCTCAGTGGCTCACACCTCCTCACGCAGAGGCCTTGAATCCACACTTGACTCGAAATCGCAATATCTCTTGGCTCAGCTCTTTTATTTTTTTGCCTTCTTTCTTTCTGTTTCTGTGTCTCCGCTCTATGCAATGTGTTTGGGCCTCAGGGGATGAGAGACCACCACTGTTACGATACACTCTGCTATGGTTGCTTTGACAGCCCCCTCCCTCACCTCCTCTTCCTCCTCCCCGCTCTCTCGCTCTCTTAAAGTGGGTGATAAATGAGACAAGGGCCTTTTGGTCTCCTTTGTACTTTGACCATTCACAACAAACTCATCCGTAAAAGTTATTATGGCTTCTTTCAGCGGCAATGACGATGGTTTCCAGTCGGGAGGGATATACAGATAAACATAGGTTGCAATGTTTTTTTTTTTTTCGCAATAAATTGCTGCTGCTGTCGATAGAATACCAGAAAACAGGGGAAGTGCTTCAATGTCAGATTGCTGAATGTCTGAAATCAACAAATTCTTTCAAAACAACTGAACTTTATAAACTTAAACTCAGCATCGTAGGGTAATAGGGGGAACTACTTAAAGCAAGAAACCAATTTGAAATGGTTTTTATCAGCAAGAAATGACGTTTCTCAATTTCCCAATCTGATTCCACTTAAAAGTGACCTGCTGATTGAAGACAGAGGAAAAAGGTGCGCGACGAGGGACACAAAAAGCATCTGAGATCATTAGGCCGTTTGCTGAGGTGTTCAGCATCGCCTGCCCCGAGGGAAGGTCTTGATCGTCACAGCCCCCGGGTTCACATTCCTTAACCCCCGAGGTCAGGGCTTTGTCTGAGGATAGCACTGAGGCAACTTCCCCTGCGGAAATCAACAAGAGCTGACACACTGAACGCTGGAGACGCACACAGAGGCAGGAAGAAGGGACACTGCACACATACAAGCAAACGCATGGTCGAACAAAAAATTAGGAGCAAAATTGGGCGGACAGATGCAAAAGTCTGTAGTTTTTAGTATATTAAATGCACGTCACATATTCACACTGTACATTTCTGTTGACCCCCGCTGCACAGTTTCTGATTTCGGGATGCATTTTTCATTTTCTACAGGGAAAACTCATTTCTGTGCAGTCTTAAGATACATTTACAGTCATGCATACTGTATGTTGTGTATACAATCCATGAATTTTAAGCATGTAACTGCAGTACAAGTGGTCAGAGCTTTAACAATGGACAGTTTGAGTAATGCTTTTATTATTTGCCATAATTTTCTCTTCAAAATACTTTTTTTAAGACTTCCTTTTAGAGTTTTCACTAAATTTCCATGATCTCAATCAGTTTGCCAAATGAGACTGGTTTGAAAAATGGTTAAATCGAATCTTAAAATAAGAAAAATCCTTCTAGTGTGGATTGATTAAAACATTATGCAATGCTTAGCCTAAAAAAAATAATGTAATTTTGACATAAATGAATGCAGACAATTGACACAATGATGGTTTACACAACTGGAGTTTCAAAAAATCTGCAAACGCTCAACCAATAGACGCATTAAGTGGGATACAACATGCAAAAAAATCCTCTAAAACACAATTCACTGGCAGCAGCTATGTTTCAGATTACCTTTGTAAAGGGTTTCTGGTGTCTTGTTCTTTGTTTTATTCCACACAGCAACAATAAATGCACAGACCTGCTGATGACAGATTTCATGAACAACTCCTGCTTTCCAGCTGCACGCCTACAAAGCACATTCACCTCATATGCACATCACCACTCTGTTTTCACACTCAGAGTTCATTTCATTGGGGTAGGTAAGAGCTTTGTAGATATCTGCTCATCAAGTCGAACTGATGGATGGCAAGAATCCAGGCACAGGGCCAAGAAAATGGTAGTTTAGACCCAAAAAAAAGGCACAATATTTTCCTAAATGATCAGAGCCCATTCTGCAGGGGGCTGTTATCAATACTGAACATTACATCAGCTGTATCACTGACTTGCCATGCCGGGTTTTGAATGTCGCCATAGGCAGATGAGAGTCCCTCAATGGGAATGTGTGACGCTCAGGCATGCATCATTCTTTAATATCATATTAAAGTGAAATTGGCTACATTTAAACAGACATGGCGATAAATCTCGTCAGCTCCTGGCAGAAGCCGGTTTTATTGTGGAGGGGAGAATCACCCTCCCTGAAGAGCATCATCTTCTCACCTACGATTGAGTCCAGCATTATTGCATGATGATGGAGCTACTGTGCCCCCGGAGCCGACAGATTGAGAGGGTGAATTATGGCTGTGCAAAGGGTTGAAGGTGTAGTCAAACATTTCGGTTTTCTTTTTTTTTCCCGTCTTTCTCTGGATGACAATGGAAGATGCAAGACATAACTGATCCTAATTTCTCTGACGAGTTTTGATGATTTTCCACCAAAAATCAGTAGAAAACCGCGGTGAAAGAAAATGAAACAAATGCTTTTATCTGTTAACATCTAAAAAATATAAGTCAACGACATGAAGTCTCACCTTCAGAATGTCCCTTTTCCATCAGTAATCCATCTAAACTGAGCAGTTATTTTCACCAGTCTGTCCTCGGTGTTATTTCTGTGAGCAGAAACCGAGAATACAAGTGCCAGATTCTGTTTTATTATTAAATCCCTGCAATGCATGTAACCTGCCAGTCCACAGATTTGACTTGAAACAGATCTCCAGTTCATTTCACAACAGCTACCTCAGTCTGTTCTGAAATTACATTAGAGCTGCCAATCACACCGTCGTTTCGTGTGAATATCGCACATTTCAAGATATTTGTGGAAAAAATGTGTTAACATTCACTCACTAAATTCCACAGAAGGCTTTTTTGAAGGGTTTGGAAGCAGAGTGGTCTCACCCACTTTCTGCAGTTTTTGAGAAAAATGGGTTCAAAGCTTCAAGAATGGTCTAACATTAGAAGTGCCACTGTAACGCTATATTTGGGTTGTGGGTTAGACCACTCTGCTTCTAACCCCCTGTTTTATTTTACCTTGCAGTTTTGCCTTGGAAAGTTTAACTGCTCTGTTTTGCATTGTTGCAGATCCTGCTTCCCAATCCTGCTCTTTTTGCAGCACTGCGACTTGCAATCAAGAGCACATCCTGCAACAAAACTGAGGTTCCCGCTCTGTCTCCTACGCTGACGGATGAGTCTATTTCTGTATTTATATCTCTTTTCTTTATCTTTCCTGACAATTATCTGCTTTAATAAGCTTCAGCTGCAAATACAGGGTAACTGAGCGCACAGGTTTGGAAACATTTAAACATAACAGCAGGGACTGCAAAGACGTAAAGGTAATGTAAGGTAAAATGCAGACACATTTAAAACTAGGAATTATCTTTTTAAATGACATTTAACAAGGCCATAAATGTCAGAAAAACCTGGACACATTAGTCACTAGATGTGTTCTAAGAGACTTCCTTTCCAGTTGTTACACTACAGCTGGGGGAGAGTGTGACACTGTTGGACTTCAGCTGGGTAAACACTCCCTGCCGAGGCCAGAGATCTTGTGTACATACAGGGCACAGCGCACGCTCAGCGAGGGGGGCCTCACAGCCGCCGCCAGGATGGATGGTCTAACCAGGCCAGAGTCCATGTGGGCACAGCAGTCGAAATATGACAAGAGAGACCACCCCCATCTGCCCAAACCATTAAGCCCCGATGATACAGATACCATCTCGGGTTTAAGCCGCGGTTGAAGCTGGTTTCACACCTCGCGCCTCCTCCGTGTTTGCTGAGATGCACATGCGCACGCTGCCTCCTAAACGATCCTCAGACCGCCTGCGAAGGAAACAGACTCAATGGTGCTTGAAAGAGACACAGAGAGTCGTTTCACTGAGAGGAACATTAGAGTGAAGTGGAGTAATGGGACACCTCTTTTGCGGCTTCCTGCTTTACTCACCTACAGACTGGCTGTTACGCGCACACGTGCACGACACACCGCAGCTAGTAATAAGCCTCTGTGAGTCAGAGGTGGCGGATGTGATAGAGATGATAAATTTTCATTTGACAAAATCAAAGTCATTTTTCCAGTGTTTGAAAGGAGGCCTGTGGAGATATCAGGGCTAGGACTGTGTGAGGTCCAGTCAGCCCGGGGGAGGCAGACAATAACCGCTATTTATCTGTATTACCACTGCTCAGAGAAGCTCATGTTGCTGCACATCCCAATTACTGTATCATCTTTTATAGTATTTAGACCTTTGTTTCTTTGTCTCTTAGTCAGTGAGAGATAACAAAATTCTTTTAAGTGAAATTTGGTGGAACATTAGTTCACTGACTAAGAAAAAACTGCTTATCTACCAGTGTATGCAGCACCACTATGCAGACATTTATTTTCACTTATGGCTTCTCATAAAAGATTCATAACACAGCATTTATTTGTTTCATATTTCCCCGTTCAATGCAAATATTTTAACACAGGTCTATCCAGTTTTTGCACAAAAGTGATTGCTTGCCACTTTGATCTTTAGAAAAACAATGTCTGTGTTCAAAAAAACACCTACTGTACTAGAAAAGTAGTACAAAAAGTGGTAGTAGGTATTATATATAGGTTGTGAATTAAAGATGGATGTAGCCACCATGATGTCACCCACTAGTTTGTGGACTTCTACTCTTAAACCTTGAGTTTGCTACTTACTGATCGCCATTTTTGAGTTTTTGTAGTGCCAATATTTGGAAGACAGGGCTGATCTTGAGTGGAGTGACTGAGAACTGGAGGACACTCCTGCTCTGCTTTGAGAAGAATATCATCACCCCTGATCAGCTATGTCAATCACGCTAACCACGCCTCCAAACGTCACACACATTGAGACCGTATTTCTATTTAATTGTCAAATTATCAACAGATAGGCCACCAGAACACTGATCAGATCTGATATAGAATTAATAAATAAATCAAAAAGATCAGTTGAAAAATTATCTGATGTTTCATGACAAATATTCAATGAGAGTCTATGGGAGTCAGAGTTTTTTGGAACGAGCACCTAGTGACAATCAGTGATATTGCACTCCTGCGTTGGCTTCACTTTGCAGAGCTGGTTGCTACGTCCTTTCTTATACAGTTTATGGTGGTATGCAATGTGCAGAAAAAAACAAAAACAAAACAACCTAAAAACCCTGGTGTTGTATTGTTTGGAAAGCATCTTTGGTTTGGACCAGATCAGTCTACCTCCCACAATGCAATGCACTGGAAAATTCACAACGCCTACTTGCAGGGCTTCATAACAACTTGACTACAGAGACTTTTGCCTCCAGAGGAATTCTTGTTTTGAGTTGTACACTATATATTATAGGCTGAGGCATAATTACACTTTTTAACCTACTGTGTGAGTGAACTGAACTTTACTGAAATGATGTAGCCATTGAGTTGAGCAAAATGTTCACAATATGACGAAAAGAATAACAACACCATCGGCCAGCAAGTTTGATGAGAAGACACCCAGTTTGATTAAAGCAAGGACAACTTTTCTAAAACAACAGAAATACCAGGAGAACTATGTCAAACTTATGTTACATTTGCAATGTAGTTATGCAGCAAAATAGAAGGGAATTTGGTTCTTTCCAATCCTAGGACAGCCAAGTACCCAGATAGTTATTTTTATTATTAAACCATAACGGAATGCTACACATTAGTGTGCACATTAACCTGCCTGAACATAATGCAAAGTAAGGCATTTTAGTAGTTTCGTATTGAATACTGCTATAGAGCATAGTATGGAGTATACCATATGCAGTGCATACGGCATACTACATTCATTAGTAGTATGTAGAAGGTGGTATCAAATACAGTGAATTCCCAGTCATCACCAGATTTGTTAATAAAATATGAATGAAGTTATTGTGTGATATATCATACTGCTCTATAATTGACTGGCAAATTCTTCTGGTTCACCAACACTGATAAATCGTAAAAGCATTGTGCAATTCTAAACACATCTGGATGGGTTGTGCATATATCAACAGCCCATTGGACTTATGCTAATATGTGTGACCATGGTAATGTGACAAATTATTAAGTCGGTAGGTACAAACCAGGAGTCATGAGTCTGACTAACCAGCTAATTTTGCACAGTTATTTCTCATGCAAAGCTCTAATTTTCCACGAAGGCATTTTGGCATTCTCCAAAAACCAAAGGCAAGCGTAAGCCCGTCAGTACAACTGGGTGTCATTATGTGTGTTTTGATGCAGCTGTGGCTCCGGCTACACACAAAAAAATTACCATTAAGCATGCCTTATTATTAACGTTTAAAACGCTGGGTGGCCTTGGAGAAAGCAGCGGCGATTGCGTCTAGTGCAACAGGGTTTGAAAAAAATCTAGCGAGAAATGAAGATGGAAACCCAAACTTCCCAACAAAGAACATCTCTATCGTGTCAGCAGACCACTGGAGAGCCGCCCTTCCTTCACACATTATCTGTGTGTGTTGTAAGCACAGTGCTGACTGGTGTGTGTGTGTGTGTGTTTGTCGGAGCCACACTCTCGCCATGATTTACAGCCGCTCTCACACTCTCCCCTTCTGTCTGCTGGTCAACTGCCATGGTGAAGGCGGCTGCATACGGACGGCTACGGAGCACCATAAATCTGGACACTTCCTACCACTGTCTCCCACTTCAAGGGGAAAGCCTGTCCTGTTGCAAACATGATTAACCTTCTTCCTCTCTGTCCACAACCCCCTGCGCACAACCTCCATAACCCCCACCCCCCCACCCTCCCAGCAAGAAGCCCTGCTGCAGGAAAAAAAAAAAAAATGGGGGCCCTCCTTCACACCTCAGAGGCAAGGAACCTACCAGATACGCCATTCCTTCCCTACACAGGAAATAAGTAATAAAGTATAAGCTGGCAAAAGGGAATGAAATGCTCAAGTTGTTGTCACAGTGCGAACAGATAGCAAAGAAACATACACGTAAATAAAGAATTTTAAAAAGTAAACAAAACAGGCCATCCTCGGAGTTACAGTAACCCTCTTCCACAATATGCTAAATGTAAAACCTAATGCGTTTTTTTCTTTAAGTTTCTATGACACTGTCTCTCTCTCTCTTCTCCCAATGACAAAGTAAGAAGAAAAAAAAAAGTTTTCAAAAGGCTTTTCAAACCACAAAAGACTCGTTCAAGATGACTGAAGCGATAGTCCCAGCATGCCAATTTGCAGCTTAGTAAGGAAGTTTGCTCGCTGCTGGGAGTTTTTTTTTTTTTTTTTTTTTTTTTAAAGCAGGAATAGAGACGTGTTGTCATTGAGCTGCTCGAATACATCTATGAAATTTCAGATGAAAAAGGGAGGAGGCTGTCAGCGGGTCCTTCGGTGAACCGGGGTGGCCGACTATAATATGAGACTTTCAGCTGCAGCCTGTATAGTCTGCCCAGAGAAAACACACACACATGCTCATAATCACCCACGTGCACACAAAAGGACGAGTCAGCCGTCCACACGCACACACACACACACACACACACACACACACACAAACCCCCACGCACATTAATAATGGAGAAACACACACAGATGCTTGATCTCCTCGCTGTCAGTCAGGCTTTTTTAGATTGGGTTCCAGCTGAGGACACTGAAGCAACATTTACAAAAAAACTTTATATCTCCAATCAAACCGTGCCAGTCAAATTTCTTTTGCTAAAAACTGCTTTGACTTCTCACGACAAGTGGCAAATTATTACAAGTTGTTCGGCTGGTGGTTATGTAAGTTTTTGACATGCATCGTTTGAAATAGTTACAGCTCCACGGGACATAATTAGTCACTGAATAGCAGTTGACTAACCTAAATTGATGTTTAACTCCCATTTTCTTAACCTTAGACGCATATATTCAGCTGCCGGATATATGTGTACGTCTCATTTAAGTCTAAATAAAGACTTGTTGGTAATGTTTCCTGTGTACACTAACACTGTGACGATCAAACCTCCTGCTTCCAAGTTTGGTCAACACTTTATGAAGCAGTGTGGTGAGTAGAATTGTCACATTACGCTAATTAATGATGAGGAAGTGTAATGAACTATGTGCTGCACTACATATAAGCTCAAAATATTTCCAACACGCGGCATTCGGTGTTGACACACACATCTGCAGCCTGCATCAACATAGGAAATCCTGTATATACTGTATACTGTTAGACAGTACCAGACTATATACAGGATATACACAATTCTGCAACTGGATGTAAGCAAATGAGGGACACTGCGGTCCAATATAACACAACCTCCAACTATGGCCTCAAAAACAAATCATAGAATGATAAAGACATTACACAATTGTGGAATTTGATGCATTATGCTGGTAATATGTTGGTTAACCAGAGACATACATGTATATAAATGGACATCTCTGGTTATTGGCACATTATTATTATTTTTCTGCCTACTTGCACACCATCTACACAGTTTTTAGCTTTAGTATATACATTCTGAACATAATTACGCCTTTATATTTTTACATATCTCTATATCACCTGTGTGCTCTGCTCTTATCTCTTATTTCTGTACATTCTGTATGTTTAAAATGCTACTGGTTTCTTGAATTTCCCTTGGGATCAATAAAGTACCTACCTACCACTTAAAACTGAAAGTTTGTGTGCCAAATTTTTGCCCAGTATTACAATTTTTGATGATTTTTGTAAAGCTATACTCTTTACACAATATTCAATAAGATAACTGTCACAGTTACAATTTTTTGGTTTTAAACATGTTCTAAAAAGGTGCAAAGTTTTTCAAATATAAAAGTTCTCTTTTAGTTCCCACAATGTTCTTCTTAAAGGTAGAAATCGCTAAAATGTTCTGAAAATGTTTGGTGATAACATTGTTAGAACATTATGCCCTAATGCATTCAAAACTACATGTTGCACTAAGAGCGTCTGTCCTTTATTAGTGTACTATTGTGGAACGCTGTGGGAAGGTTTTATAGATTCTATAATGTGTTATTGAAACAACATCTAGAGAACATCCTCAGAACACTGCATGCAGAATATTCCTTTTGTGTTTATATATCACGTTACAGGAATGTTTTATGAAAATACTCAGAGGCAACAAAACATTTTTTAATGTTGGTTTAAGAACGCTCCTCTTTTGTTCTCATGGAACACTGTCTGTGAGTGTTTTGTGCTAAAACATTAAATTAACTTTACAAGGAACATTATTGAACATACAAAATATTCCTAAAACATTTGAAGGTTTGATTAAAACATTTTTTTCTAATCGTTTTCTTTTAGAACTTGAAGGTAATGCTATCAAACGTTGTGGGAAAGTTCCCTGCTAGCTGGAATGATTATGATGCAAATTGCTAACACTGCCACTGAGAATCCACACTTTTACTTTCCTTATTTTCTTGCACTATTAGATATTGTGTAATCTTTGTGTCAAATATTAAGATAATGACGATGATATTGACCAAAAACAGGGGGAAAAAGAGTGAAACTAATACAAACCGCATCATTTACTCATTTGACTACTTTATGCTTACACAAACTGTCTAATGTACTATTCAAGCAATGGTTTCAGTGGTGAAAAACAACTAAAATCAGCCTTTTGTTTGGCTCTCCTGCACTCCAACATCACTTAGGGCCACAGAGCCCTAATGACTGTACTCCAGCAAATCCAATGTTCCAGATATCTAGCCTAAAAACATATTAACAGCATACCAGAATAGAAAGTAAACAACCGCGTGTGAGGCGAGTGTCAGTATGTGCCACAGACATCCTGATGACTAATCTATATGTCCTGTTTTCTCTGTATGTAGGCTTTGGTTCGGTCTGTTGTGGCTGGCAGAGACTTGATCAGAAGTTTTGCTCCCTCCCCCTCTCCTTCCCTCGGCTGATAGAAAAACACCGATGTCATGAGCCCATTAGCCACATAATGATTTCCACCAGAAAAGACTTGCTGAGACTCCACCTGCTCCGACGCTCTTTTCGCCCTCGGATTCCCCTCCCGCCACACCTACGTCTGAAAGCATGATGAGGTCATTATGTCACCATTACAATAATGTCATCAGTGAACTCTCAGCGCCGGTAACAGCACCTGTTTGATGCGCCCCCGGGGACACACTCAGCAAGCAGCTGGCATCTTTTATTTACTTCCTCTCAGCTGAGGGGGAGAAAATAAATAAATGATGGAGCAACACTGTTTATGCAAATCTCATTTCACATGCGTCTTATGTCCTGCCATGCTTGCTTGGCAGCGCACAGCTGAGATTGCGGGGCAAGTGACAACGCAGAGGCTTAATATGAGTGATTTCCTCTGTAATGATAATGCGATTGTGCACACTGTTTGTGCCGGGCACAAAGGGGCACATGAATAAAAGAGGAGGTTTTGGAGTTTCTGAGGGCAGTCTGGCTCTCCTCAGGCTCATAAAATAGAAATTTTAAAACATATGTTACTCCATAAGCAGAGTCCAGTCTAACAAGTCTGTTAAATAGAACATTGTCAACATGTGTTATTTACTGCTTATACTGTTATTTAACTGTCTCTTAAAGCAGCTGTGTCAGTATTTATGACATCGGAATTTCACTTCTGGTACTCAAACAATGTTTTATTCAGTTCTGGTATCATGATCATATGTTCTATTCAAGAAAATAAACATGTTTTTATTGCAGTGTTACTTGAGGCTAATTCTAAGTTTAGCAACAATATACGTCTACTGTACAGTGAGGTTTTTGTGGAGCTTTTTTACAGAAAAGCTGCAGGTGTCTGCATCTGGAAACAACACCGATGACACAGTGAGAATGAACCAAAACTGCTGGAAAACGAAAATAAAGAGCTGAGAGACAATAAAACACCTACAGCTAAGTGGAATTGCAGATCTGGTTAAGAATTATCTGTCACTGTGAGTTTTATTGAAAATAGCAAAATGAAACCATGCATGGTGAGATTAAAATAAAAATATTTTGACTTAAATGGGGTTTTCTGATACTGCGTTAGCATCTTCCCAGCCATGACAGGTTTCAGTACCCGATTTTACATTTTAATCGGTACTTAAAAACCAATGAGGCTCAATATTCAGCCCTTTCTAGCATCACTTGTTGCATTTCCAGTCAACCATAATTCAAAATCTTGTTCCAGTCACTGAATAAATCTATTTTTGTGTGTCAAACTGACACATTCAGATGTTTGTCTGACATGAAAATACACCTTCCTTACTTGAAAGTGGATGAAATGTAACTTAACGCTGCACTTTCTTCCCACTCGCTGCAGCTGGAGCACACCTACAGCTCTGCTAAAACACTAAACGACTCCATCCTACCCACTGTTGTAATATTTAAATCTATGTTTTAATACTGTCACCCAGCGTTACAGTTTCAAGGCAGAAATGCTCAGCCAACACAGTGTTGGCTGCCTATTTTCCTCACAATGTGTCTTCCAGCATATAAAAAACAATACACGAACATGTTAACAAGGTAAAAAAAAACTCTGGATTTTCACCACAGGGGGTCCTTAAGCCAGAGCTCAAATAAAGAGAAGGTTTCACAAAACTGAAAGACACAAGGGAACAAACGATGCATAAAAACACATAGAGAATAATATGGGCCACGATTTGAATGGATATCAGTACCGGATTTATGATTAACAACTGAGCCCCTCAAATCTCCTTGTTTTCAAAAGCTGTTGATTCTGTCTCATCATCAAAGCGTTTCTAATTCAATGTAAGCGAATTCACTTATAAAGAAGTGCATTAAATGAATATCAAAAAGCGCTTGTGCAGTGTGTCTCGCTGGAGATCCAGACGCAACCTCGACATCAAAGCGCGATCAGCCGTCACACGTCCACGCATCGGACAGATACCTCCACTCTGACAGTGCTGCTGTCATTTACATAGCGCTGCAGAGAGACAGAATCAAAAGGCAGACACATCAAAAAGCTGCCACATCCCCCCCCCCCAACACACATCATTTCATTTCTGCCTTTCCAACCTCTCCATTCCCCCTCCACCACCACCACCAGCAGCTCCTAATCATCAACCAAGCAGATTAGCATGTCACTGCTGGGTATCCCATTCTCCTTCAGAGGGGCCCCAGATTTTTTTTGCTCTCTCTCTCTCTCTCTCTCTCTCTCTCTCTCGTCTCTGTCTTCTTCTGGGGAATCTGCCACTTCATCTGCAGGAGTCGGCTAACTTCATTGTACAGATGGGGGTCAGGGGCAGGTCAGCTTTCGGGATTGTCCAGAAAGAAGAGGTCCCGGCCTGGTGATGCCCTGCGGTCTACACACCCTCACCCCTGAATCCGGGCCTGGCCTTATTTTCGGCCCCCCTATCCCCCCCTCCACTCCACTCTGCCCTCTCAGGACCAGAGACGCTCCGGAGGTCAGCAGCCTATTTGCGAGGACACTTGGCTCTCCACAGGAGGTGAGATATCCTTTACAAGAGCCTCTGTCATCTGGACAGTGACTAATGAAGCCAGCTTGGTGACAAGTACTGATGAGCAGCCCCAGGCCAGTTTGGGATCCATCGCTGCTAATGATACCAACTGTGGCTCTGACTCCTGCCTTGGCGAGTTTCTAATCTCATCACTTGTAGCTTCTCGGTCCGCAAACATGCCGGCTTTTGTTTTTCAGTAAAGCTCAGGTTCACGCAGTCACCGGCGGCAAAGGAGCTGCCAACTCTTTAGAAACACTGGGTTCCCATGGCCTGATGTCTCTTTGGAATCTTCACAAAGCAGGGCGATGAATGGGCCCAAAAGGGCTGATAAAACATTAACACGGACAGTCGGTCCGACGGGAGCAGCAGCACAGATTAAAAGATGACTCAGTTTATTTTCATCCTCAAGATTTTGTCAGGGAAGAATAGAGCGTTAAGAAAACACAACAAGACATTAATGAAAAACAGCATGTTGCTCAGTGTCTGTGCTGCAAAAAAAACCTACATTATCACCTGTAGCAACAGTGTTTGGTTTGCAGAGATGCCAACCTGGACACAGAGTCTCTATTCACAAGGCATGAATTATGTAATGTGTCAGTCATTCTCAACACTTTATATGCAGGAATTTTAATAGAAAGCAAAAACAAGGGGACTGCCAGAGGATAAGAGTGGAGCAAAAACACACATATAGGCTTTTATGTTTGTGAATTTCATGTTCTTGTGTTATTTCTTTCTCCAGAATGATGCGTTATTTATCACAAAGCATACATCTTACATCAGATACCCTCTTCTATTTTTCATGACAACGGGGAATATCATTAAAAAGATCTCTCTTTGTCTTGTAATGCATTTTATATTTGTCAAAAATGCCAAAAAATCTTGTTATTAATAATATTATTATTATCTACATTGACAGTGATGACATTTTTGCACTTTTTTTAGATTAGAGACAGGAGACATTGGGAAGAATTAGGTCTATAATAAAATTTGTGAAAAGTTTCATTTCAAAACTATCCTCATTCCCCATGAAATTAGATTATTAACTTTAATTTAAAAAAAAAATTTAAAAAACTTGATATATGACAAGTTAGAAATGCAGCGTTTAATATTAATCAGGCATATATTCCAAATTTCAATCTGGCTGTGTGTGATTTTCAAAAAGTAAAATGGATTTAAGGGAAAGTGCAGCTCTGTTACAGGCTTATATAACCTTATGTAACACAAATGAGGAAGACAGACTTTGGCCTGCACTGCACAGTTGGCATGACACCAAATAATACTAATTTACTTCAACATCATCAAAAATTCAAGTTCATTTTCCCATAACTGCTTGCAGCCTCAAAAGAATATCAGGTCATTTTGTTTCTACTGAGATTCTCAAAACACCTGTCAGTTTTTATGTGCTCAAGGCAAATAAATACCTTAAACTCTCAGCAGTCGTTTTAGGGAAAACTGAGAGGGGAAAAAAAAGAACATCACACACAACTGCACAGTGACCTTAAAATGATTTCAACACAAGCATCGGCTCTGCAGATTCAGCCAGGTGATATAAATGACAAACGGTCTGTTGGAGACTCTGGGAGAACAAGTCAAACAGTAATTGAACCATCTGCACAGACTTTTGCTGTAAATATTTCAGTGGACTAACTGCTCCGTCTGCAAATAAGTATCCTTCCCTTCGTTTTTTTTTTCTTTCCTCTCACTGTTTTCTCACAATGTGATTTATCAGGGGTGGGATTTTGCTCTTCTGTGTCTCCAGTGTTGGGGGTTTTCTTCTTTAATGTGCCTATTTCTAAATATATCTAGTTTCCTAAAGAGGGGCAGGGAGAAAAAAAAGAAGCTCTCTTTCTCCCTTTTCCCTCCTCCACACTCCCAACCTGAAGCGCTTATAGCTCCACACCAAGGATGAGAGAGAATATTTAATTTTACCAGATGAAAAAAAAAAGGAAAAAAGTGTCAGACCCTGTGCTGTGCATGTTTGCAGCCGGGGAGGCCGGGGCTCGCCTGCTGTGAGCAACATAGGAGGGAGCTGGACTTATTCTTTTGTTTTGTTTGTCTGGAAACAATTAAATTAGTCAGAGACAGACTGTAGAGATATTCTAAAGGGCTGGAGTCCTTTGTAGTCTTTTTTGCTATACCAACAACTGTATTTGCTTGCATAATTTATTCCCATTTTCTTGCTTTGTTCAATGGCCACCATGGCAGAAGGTAGATGCGCTGAAAAGTGTATGTACAGTATTCCATTTATGGCTCACTTTACCGCCCTCCTTACTTGTAATATACAGTTTATTGGCTGGAATGATTCTCTAGATGTATTTCCTGTAAATGGATAATGACTGTTACTGGCTTTGAAAGCCTGTGGTTTCCTTGACATCCTTAATTTGATCCACTTCCTTTTACACATACAAAAAGTTTAATTCTATATTGTTCGACTGTGGCCTCCTTCAGTCTAAATGCTTCCCTCTAACACACAATGTAACAAGCAGAAATCCAGAAAAAAAGCTGCATTTTTTACATCGCATGTCCTTTGTTCTTATGTTTTGAAAGAATAGTAAGAAACAGGGAAAAAGAAGAAGATTAGCCATAACACAGAGGAACAATAACATATGCACAAGGACTTCTGGACAAAAACTAATCATGTTTTCTGCGGTGGGATCGAGAGCAGAACCACATGACAGAATTTTAACCCACTTTCGTTCTGCCGCTCTCCCCGTTTTCTAAAGACTGCGTGCTTCAGCGTGGGGGTGAACGGACCCTATGGGATTGTTCTGTTTAGATTCCCATACAGTTTGACTTGAGCCTTTGTCTGCCGCCGCACAGCGCCTGCTCATTGTTACCGTGCAGCATCCTATAGGCAGAGTTTGTCTGAGCAGCCGTGCAGAAAGAAGTGATTTCTGCAGGCTGACAACACCTGAAATCGCCCATCAAACATATGGAAAATTCCTCCAAAGTGTGACAGTAGACATATAAATGGCCGGCGAGCCTGCGCCCAATGAATAGGGCACAGAGGAGGCAGTGTGTGCAGAGTTGGTGGAGGCCTCACGAAGCGGTGCAGTCGCAGGCTTGTAAAAACTGCTCGCCTCAGACTCTCTGAAGCCTCCTCTCACATACAGTGCAGCATGCATAAAGGAAGGGGGC
Source organism: Amphiprion ocellaris (assembly GCF_022539595.1). Classification (NCBI taxonomy): domain Eukaryota; kingdom Metazoa; phylum Chordata; class Actinopteri; family Pomacentridae; genus Amphiprion; species Amphiprion ocellaris. Next base: position 26,101,296 of record NC_072782.1, on the reverse strand, counting down.
CAGCGAGGGGAGTGTTTTTTTGTGTATTCTCATATCCTCATGCTCATATATCATCTCATGACAATAGGTCATTTTTCAAAGACTGAGGACAGAAAATGTCATAATATCTCTCGACTCATAGATATAAGAGGGCAGGGATACATTTTTGGGGATTGTGTTTCTTCAAAAGCTAAGACAGGCATGAAAAAAATCCTCTAGAAGTAGCTTGTGACTTCTCATATAATGAAATCATTATTGGAAAGATCAGCTTGTGAGTATTGATTGGAAAAATGCGAGCAGCTGTTGTGTTCCCACTTTTCTGACAGTTTATGAACTTATTTGATAGTAAAAGTGAGATATTACAAACACCAGAAGAGACAGTGTGATAATTTACACCTCAGATATGACAGGGTGGGTGATTCAACCTAAAATGCATCCATCGTGTCCATTTATTCCCATCTCTGTTGTCTAACTAAAGATTGATCAGCTATGCAGAGGGGAGGCGTCCGTGTTGTGTTTGAAAAAGGATGACCATAACTCTGTCCATCTCCACCGTCCCCGCTCGCAGCGCGGTAAGAAGTACGACAACAAGACATGTCGGCAGCTTTGTGCATAATTACCGCCGAGATGGATGTCCTGTCCGCACCCAACTGCTCTCGTCCATTTTTCTCCCTGATGAACGAGGAGAGAGACGGCACCCTGTCATCTGCCGCGTCGCTACTGGCAGCAACACAGTAAATCTCCCGCTCAAAGTCACCCTCGCTCCCAACATGGCAAGGGGGGAGGTTTGGGGTGAGAGGGAAGAGGGGGATGTCAGGAAGTGGATAGGTGTCCCCCCTCCGCAAAACACATTCCCATGTCCCACACTGCTGCACATTCTGCCACGTGGAAATATACAGTATGTTTGAGTCACTTCTTACTCACGGAAATAGAAGAAAAAGTGAATGTCGTCACCGTTTGCGCTTCGGGCTGTAAAATAAAATTGGTTGCAATGTGTTTGGCAATGCATTTTCGATCCAATCATTATATTTAATGGCACTTTATGTCATTTTTCTGGCAATTCACAAAGTTAAGTGTTGGTACACGGAGTACACAAAAACATGATTGACGGTTCTAGTGGTTTAAGTTGTGAGAAAAGTGCACCTCACATCATGTCAGCTTTAAAACTGTCAGCTTATGACTAGTCTCGCTTCACCAGCCCATTCTGTAGAACATAATGGTCTGGCTGCAGAATCAACTTTGGATGGAGCCAAGCGAACAATTTGGCGACTGTGTTCTCTCAAAACAGGGATGGGTGGAATTGTTTTGGTGGAAGATTTGCATACTGGGAGATGAGCACTGTCATTCAAATGGATAATCCACCCAAAAACAACCAGCGGGCTGCATTACAGCATGAGCCAAATCCTCTGAAAAACTTGAAAATTTACGGTGTGGTATGTTGCTGTCTGAAGGTTGCTGTTTCCTGTGGTGAAGGGGATTTTGAAAGTGCACAGACAGTGGAAGGGAGGATAAAAGCCACCTGAAAATGAGCGTCCAATGACAGATTTATGCCCACTGTGTACATCCGGTGAGTCAGACTAGTTAATGACAAGTTACAACCCCTGAGATACTTTGACTCATGAAGTGAATCGTGCTAAATAGGTCACTTGTAACTCAAACATTTCACGTTCATTGTCAAGCACTGTGTTGATTTGTCTTTATTCCGGCCCAACCTTAGCAGAAGAATAACACAATACGTGCTGATTATTTATGTGGGTTAAATAACCACTGTAGATAGAAGACGGATGTATTTAATGTCATGTCACCAATTGTTTTATATACACTTGCTTGGAATTTGGCGCAAAAACCAGACATAATGAGCAAGGAGTGGATATGACAGAACTTGAGGACGCTACGCGTGGTGATACAGTAGTGTAGTGTCAATCATAAAGCAACCCTATTTTAAAAACTTAGCCTGCTGTATTTTATATTTTACTCTAAATGGGAGCATAATTTACTAAATGAACAGCATGTTGTATTCAAAACGGCTTAATTCAGACCAACAAAATCATTAGATAACTGCAGACAAAAGCAACAAATTAAGTTAAATTAGGGTCATTTTTTTCACAGACATCTATAGAATCAGTCTTCCCTTTCAATCAGAGGAGTCGCCCCCTGCTGGCTGATAGAAAGAATGCAGATTAAAGGTGATTCTACATTGGTGTAATTTTTCAGTCCCAAAAGTGACCTCTATCTTTTATAAACAGACTTTGATTAAAATGACAGGTGTTTATGTCACTGATCTCTTGTACTTGTGTGAATAAGAGCATGTCAAATGTCAAAAGGTTTTTCAAAAAGGTGGCGACTACGATACTTTTAGATTTGGTGAGACTCATCATCCTTGTAACCAAGAAAATATACAAGCAAGAAGCTTGTTAAGGAATGTGAGAAGGCATATTTTAACTGAAAATATGATCTTTTTTCCAAACTCAAGCTACTGTTTTTGGTACCTACAACTAAAAAAATAAGAAAAAATTTAAAATACAAGTCAATTCCATCTCAAAATAATAACCCACCATGGGACACAAACCAGAATCCTTTACATGAAAGTCTGGTGACTTACTAATGACACCTCCATGCCCACCTCATTATCCTGCTGGTAAGAGGTTAGTAAAGGTCTTCAGCTTTCATAAATCTGTGGATGAAGTATGATGACTTTGTGAAACAGGTTAAGAAAACTGCTAAACTGCCCCCTATATAATCCCAACTCAAAACTAAGCAGTAGCTGAAAATAAGATCGTGAACAGTCACTAATCATCATTATCTTGTATTATCTTTTGCCAGAGTTGGAGTTTGGAGACTCTGAAATTGTTAGCAGACAGTAAAAGTTGTGGCCATGCAATGAACTAGTACATTTTCATTCTCTTGCTGACTTTTGGAGGGCACCTCATGGCCGATACATCGTCCCAAAATTTGCACCTTTCTTGGACAGCAGACTTTAAATATGGTGCACTACACAGTAAATCCCGAGTGACTCTGGACAGAGTCAGTGCCTGTATAAAGTATGTGATGACAGAAAAAGGAGAAAACCCCAGCTTGACCCAGATCAAGAGCAAGGTTTCTGCACACGGGTGTCTTTGAAGGCTTTTTCTCTCTTTGCAGTCTCCCGTTCAATCACCGAGTTCTGCCTTTGCCTCGCTACTCCCCTTTGATAGCTGTTTGTTCTGCTTGGCTTTGACTAAGGAAAAAAGCAGTGAATGAAGGAGGCAGGGCGTTAAAATCTGGAAAGTGTTTCACGTACTGTATTTCTTTCACTGAGGCTTGCTCTGTGCATCTCTGACTGTGACCTGGCGGTGCCTTCGGATGCAGTGTGGATGTTTTTGTTGTGGAAATTGGAGTGCGAAGAGGTGGGACAGAGGGTTACCACGATGGGCTGTGTTTGTGTTTTGTTGTTCCTTTGTGTTTTTTGTCGCTTTGGGTTGTTCCTTTCCTCCTGTTCGTTTCCCATCCTGGATCCCGCAAACTCAGAAAGTCTCCTCGCCCACCTCTTTCTCCCCTCTTCCTTTTTTCTTTCTCTTTCTCCACACTCACTCCGTCTCTGCTTCACTTCTCAGGAAATAACCTTCTATTGCCTTTTTCAGTCCCAGAGGACTGAGAGATAAAATCCCTCCTCGGTCTAGGGAGTTCTGTGAAGATAGCGTAACAGTCTTTTCTCACAGTCACAGCTCCAGGCTCTGTGAGGAAGCCTCTTCCCATCCTCCCCCTCCCTCCCATTCCCCTCCCGCCTCCCTCCCTTTCCTCTTTCTAACTTTCTCTTTGCAAGATTGGAGCAGTTCTCAACAAGGTGTGATAGTTTATGGGGAGGCAGTGGTGCAGAAGAGGTGAGACTCGCAGCTACTACCTGCCAAAATCTCCCTCACATTTTCATGCTTGCAGTCATTGCTGGTGCCACTACAGTGTGCCGGATATCATTTCCACCAGCTTGCCAAAGCTTTTCACAGCAGCATGAACGAAAAGCCTCAGAATTTACGCTCTCACTGTACACTAATGTAAATTAAATTAAACCCAAAGCTATCATTTTTAGCTTTTCTAGTGTGGTCATGAATGTCTGTTGGTAAGTTCACTGCTTTTGGACCGAAGACCGAAATATGTCAATGACTGGATGTAGTGTCATATATTTTCATGTATATATCATATATTTCATTCGTGTTCCCCAGAGGATGACAATCACTAACTCTGGTTGTCCTGTAACATTGCATTTTTGGTGTTTAGTGATACAAATATTAAATGGATGGGCCAGAAGATGGCTTTCAATGACTCTATAGAGGCACTGATTTTTTCCAGTAGTGCCATCGAAAGGTCAAATGTTTCCCTCAATTCAGGACTTACTCGAGACTTGTGCAGACATTCAGAACTCCCACACATTCAATCTGAGTTACTCTGGTGATTTTCCAACATTTCCTGTGTTATACATGTCAACCCTTTTGGATGACCAACAGAAATTCTGCAGGATCCATAGAGACTCTGTAGGATCTATGAATGTAAGGAAAAAATAAATCATCCATTGATCCAGTTTCTTTCACTTATCTGGTGTCAGATTTTGGTGCCAGCAGACTTAGTAGAGTATTACATACACCCCTATTCCAAACAATGTTTTCCAGCTCCTCGTAAGACACACCAAGGTGTTCCCAGGCCAGATGAGATATATAATCCCAACAGCGAGTTTTGGGTTTACCCCAGGGTCTAGTTCCAGTTGAAATGCTGGTAACTTCTAAAGGAAGGTACCTAGAAGGCCTGGACAACCTCAGCTCCCTCCTTTTGATGTAAAGGAGGAACACCTTAACTCTGAAATCCATTGGATGTTCCAGCTCCAGCCACCTTACAAAGGAAGCTTATTTCCTTAATTCGCATCCACAACCTCATTTTTTAAGTCACTACCCAGTGTTCATGACTATAGATGAAAGTTGGAATATAGACCAAGTGGTAAAAATCAAGAGTTTTGCCTTCTGGCTCAGCTCCCTCTTCACCACAATGGTTTGGTACAATGCCTGTATTGAAGACTAATGCTGCAAGAATCCAGCTGTCCATCTTGCACTTCTCACTTGTGCTTTTCCAATCACTCATGAACAAGGTCCACTAGATGCTTCAACACCTTCACATGGCCAGCAACTCACCCCCAAACCAGAGAAAAAACATATTCCTCAGACTTGAAAATATAGATTCTTATCTCAACTACTTCACACTTGACATACTTTTAAAAAAATCAACAAAAAGTGATGTTCAACTGCATCATTGTATTGGTAAAAACAAAGAACTTTCACACGGCACAGTCTGTGTGTGAGACATCAAGGTGGCAGCGTCTGCTGTGCATGATGCAAAGGAACATTTTAAATAGAAACTGCAGCAGAGGAAGATACATCAGGGAGAATCAGCCATAGAGGATGACGAGTGCACTTTACGAATTCAATGCCCCAACAAATGTAGTAAGGAACGAAGTTATGCTTTGCAACTTCATTGCACATAGCAATCTGACAATGACTGTAGCAGACAACCTAACTAGATTTTTTCAATTTTAGCTACCTCCATTAGATAGGAACTGAACTAAGGACAGAGGAAGGGGAACTGCTGACCCCTTGACGTTTTGCTTTGTGCAATCATGAGGTCAAAACCTGGCAAATTCTTGCCAAGCTAACCCCATCAGGCTCAACTGCACTTTGAATTTTATGCAAATAGTAATTTGCAAATATTGTGTTAGCATGCTAACATGCTAAACTAAGGTATCAAATATGGTGAACACTAGCTGCTAAAGTGCTTATGTTTGCATGCTTGTGTTAAAAATTTACCTCCACTGTTCTAATAAATACATTCTCTCAGAGCTGCTAGCATGACTGTAGAGTCACATTACTACAATAACAGGAACCGAAACAGGATTGGTACAGTATCCTTCTGTCTTCATAACTTATATTAACCTTGAAGTCATTCAGCTCAAAAAAAACATTCAGGCAATCAAACGTGGAAAGAAAAATAAGCATCTCCTTTTGAACTATTGTTCCCCCAGGTACAACAAATCTCAAGAAATCAAATAATTATACCAGAGAGAGGTTGTGTAATGAAGAACTTGCATTACATGTTTAGAATTTGATTGCTGAATAATAATTATTATATTTAATTTCTTATCATGCAGCATATATTAAACACACACCAACTGATTCCCTTAAAAAAAGACATTTATTATGAATCTTAAACTAAACTACTCTCCATGTGCACTATTTGCTCCTATCTGTTTGATTTATTCTACACACAATTTGTAAGGCACCTGCAGATGTAAACACAGATACATGCAGCGATGACTATCAGCACTGAGGCAGTTTACAGAAAGTAGCAGTGAATATGACCAGTTACAGATGGCGGCACATGGCGGCTCAGCTAAGACTGGACCTGGTTTATGTACATGTGTGTAGTATGTAGTGGGTTTCAGTAGCTCTGTGGGTTGAAGCGGATAGGCCGTGGTGTTTGTTTAACCTTATCTGGGGTTGTCATCCACTCAGGTCGGCATAGAGTGGATTTCAAAAAGGAAACTCCATTTATTACCTTCAAGTAAGCTTACTTCCCCAAGAAATGAGCCTCGTGCTATGAAAACAACCATTCATATGCAGGGTTACTTGAGCAGATTTTAAACCTGCTCTGGTTATGTAATTGTGACTTATCTTAAAGTCAGTGTACAGAGTTTTTTTGGAGTTCAAATGTACAACTCAGGATAATGCCGGAGACAGGATGAAAAACAGATGTATTCTTTTGAATCCATGGTTGAATAAAGATCCTTGTCTGCCTCGTCTGAGCCTTCGTTCTTTAAAATGTCATTTCTGGCCTGGAGAACTCATTCTGCAGCCGAAAAATCACATGGATGCTTGAAATAAAATGCCCCTCTTTTATTTTGTTTTTTTAAAAAGAAAATCTATGATCCAAAAGCATGATTAAGAGGCTGTGACATGTTTGTTTGGCCTCCATTTATCTTCTCTGCTAATATAATGATTGAAACTCCTTCTGACATGTGGCACTGTCGCCTCAAACAATAATCAGAGAGACTCGCCAAGAAGTGAAACGCCCTGTTTAGGTGGTGATTAAGGATAAGACAGCTAGCATGAAGTTGACACATCACTGTGCCAACAAAGATTTATTTAAGACATTAAACAATTGAAGTTTGGCAGGGCGAAATCTGACATGCGGAGTTCATTTGCACAAGAATTAATGATTATTTTTACACCAGTTTCGAATTCAGTTAGATTTTTTTTAAAAACCCTTCTTTGACATTCTGTCTGTTTCTTGCTGCAAACATTAGACGTAAAGTGAAAAATCTGGAAACTCAGTGGCTTAAAAATCTAGGAACTGGATCCACATGTTATGTAACCGCTGGACCAGATGACTTGGAGAAAATTTGGGGTCGTTCATGCTGATATAGTGGCATCAGTGAGGGTAATGATTTACTTCCTGATAACGTGATAGTAATTTGCCATCAGCCATCCTCTCGCAGCACCTGAAACATGTCAGTTTACATTATCCTTAGTGCAAATATGAATAGCTCCATTGCTCGCACAATGTCAACACTTATCAGGAGGTGTGATTTCAGCCTGAGAATTTGAGTGCCATGAAATGACAAGCTGCAAACTGCAAACAGGAGCAGCAAATACAGTGAAGAAGCGAACCTTTATGACATTTGACATCTTCTCTTTGTTGTGCAAGTCAGATTCAGTTCTTCTGATCAAATCATTTTGGCTAAATTATTTTTTGCTCAAGTGTTGTACTTCCTGACCTAATTCTGTTTGGGTAAATGGAAAGTACCTCAGTGAAAGTTGGACAAATTACATTCATATGCAACTAATTTTCTTTAGCATTTTAGGGGGAAATGTGATGCCACTCACATTCACAGCCAGTGTTTTCCACTCATTCTTTTAAAAAGAGTGATCGCAGTTAGGAGAGGAAAATTGCTCGGATTAAATCTGATTATTGATCGTAAAGTTTATAAAATACTTCCTTCATTCACACCAAATGTTGCTATTAAAATTAAAGGGACATGCATTAAGTTGTCAGGAGTCTTCCAAGTCAACCCGGGAAACAATTGTTCAAAGTTACTGGTGACTCTGAAGGGAGTTCTCTAAGGCTGAGTAACGATGTCCATTTGCAAATTGCATTTTCTCTCTATGGCTTTTTAAATAAAAAGCTTTGACCAGTCAGTATGCATGTTGTTAACAGAACGTTATACAATCTACATTATAAATGCACAGTTTAGTCTAAATATGACTGCAGTTTCTTATTGTATGGAGACCAGATTTTCGTAATTTGCCCCCCATTCTCAATAATATATAGCAAGCTTTATTTGGATCTGGGACATATTCTCTTTTGAGAAGCCATCTTCCACCTTTTACAAAAAGTAAAAAATAAATAAAAAATGTTGAGCTCCCACTAACAATCATTTTAATTGTTAATTAATGTGCTGCTCGTTTTTGGGGGGGTTTGTTTAACTGAATAACATGTCAGAAAAATGGGGAAAAGAATGTGCAAATGTTCAATTTGACATTTTGGAATACCCTTTTTTTGTCAGAGCACATCATAGTCTTATAACAAATGGTGTAATAGCACAAAAAAAATCTGTTTTACAATGGAGATTATAACATTTTAAGATTGTGTCTGTTTCTTTTGTTGTTTTGGTTTTTGGGCCTTTCCCTTTCTATTGACCTGTGTCATGTGACTCCCAAATTTCACATCATGTGACTCAAGTGTCTTTTGCTTAATGCATAAAAAAGTGTTTCATTAATTTTGAGTCACCTTTTGTTTTCGTCTATGCTACAAAACTACTTCTTTGAGTTTATGCAGCAAAACTTCTTGGTTAAATTCAGAAAATACATCAATGCAAATGCTTCCCAGTCACTTTTTTTACAGCCACTGTTTTCTGTCATTTTCATTTGCTGCTTTTGTTTACACTATCAAGCTACTTGGTTAAGTTTAGGCAGCGAGACTACTGGTTAGGTTTAGGAATATTTCCTTTAACAATGACAAATCCTACCAACCAACTAAATAAATACAATAGAATAAAATAAGCTAGACTGCACAACCACAATCTAAAACCCAAAGATATTTCAGACATTTTCATATAATACACAGAAAAGCAGAAAATTCTCAGTAACAACAGCTTGGAATTGTTGATTTTTTGCATGATAAATTACTTAAACAACTGTGTTTTAATGTTAAAATTAGTTTTTTTTTAGTGTTTTGTTCATGAATAGACAAATCATCACAGCCGTTTGTGTATCTGCAGGTCAGTGTGGAGTTATTCCATTCCTAATAATCTCTAAATTGCAATTTAAGGAGTCTGTTATCATCAGTTTATTGCAGACAGATGCTCATTTCATAACACATCTTGAGTGCTATTTCCACTTTTCATATTATTCTAGAATCAAGTGTCTGCAGTGACACTCCGCAGTGCAGAACCCTCACAGACTGCAGCAGCAGCAGCAGCAGCAGCAGCAACATCCCCCAGACTTTTGGACAGTAGACGCACTGATTCACATCTCCTACGCACCCGAACAACGCCCGCTATGTGTTTTCTTCACACGTAACGGGCGCTAACTCTAGCCGAGTGGGACTCTTAGACAACAATCCTCAGTGTTCCTCTGCGTGATGTATGATGATGTTGTGCGAGTCGAAAAAACCTGCAGCTCGGTCACATCAGCACTGGTGTCGTCCCACTCATTTCATCTGACAATGCAGGACGGAGGCCAAAGCACGCCTTGGCAAGCCGCCGGAGGGAAAATCAGCAAGAAGCATGGTAATTGTATTTTCACTGTTTACTGTATAATTCTACACCTCCGGGGTGGGGTCTTAAAACATGTTTTCCTTTTATTATCCTTTTTGTTTACGGAGTATAAATATTCCATGATTATCCAAAATTAAAGAGGACAAATTTGGGCTTCAAGCATAAAACTCAATGAAATGCAAATACAGGATGAACAGATTCCTGGGGGTAGGTGACATAAAAAGTATTTATTTTCAAAAGTCAAAAGAGAAAAACAAAAAAAAACTTGGATTGTGCATGAGCAGTTTCTCTGCCTAAAAAAAGTTCAATGAGAAGAAAAGTTTGCTTCCGTTACCAGCCTGAGCCTCAACAATGAATAAAGTTTGGATACTCCTGCAGTCCTTGATGGAATGACGTCATAGATGTGAACTCTGTCTGTTCCTCGCTGTAAGGTCAAAATACTGGATTCAGTGTGTCAAGCTCATGCAGTCTAAACTATGCAACGTAGACGAAGAGAAAAGGTTGCATTTCCAGATGAGCTGTCCAGTAAATGTTGTTCTACAAATGTCAAAGAAATGCACGTGTTACCACATTTCCAAAATGCTTGTGCTTGACATTTTTTACATATTTAAGAACAATGTGAGAGGTGAAAATGTGAAAAGGGCTTCAGAGTGAATTTTATCTGTCCTACTCCCAACTATTTGGATTCACTCTCATTGATTTTAAATCAACATTTTGCACATTGGCTGCTCAGCAATGGTAAACAGACACAATTAGTGACAAAATGGTGAAGCATAGTAGCGCATTTGTTAAGTAAAGGGCCAGAAATTCTTCTAAGGAACTGGTGGAGACCAAAAATGGAGCAACAAAAACACCAGACAGTGGTCAGTAATTTATAAGGGCAGGCATAACCCTGACTCCAAATTTATGCTAATGTTGCTCTATAACTGCTTGATGTCTATGTAAGCACCCGTTTGCCAGCAAGTTTGACATATTAACTTAAAAAAACATGATATCTTCTTTCAGATACAGTCAACTTCCCAAAATATGCAGTCATTGCAGTTTCTTGCAGATTCCTGAGAGAATAAAAAATATTTTAAACTAACAACAGACTTAAAAGGACAACTTTAATGCTATTGTTTGATGCATTTAAAGTCAAACTGTATTTGCTTTCATAAAAGATGTGTTTAAAAAAAAATATATTTTTAAAAATCAGTTTGCCTCCTTCGACATTGTTTGCAAAATCAAGCAGATACATAGAAATGTGACATTTTATACAGAGAATAATAAATAAAAAGCCATATTAAAATTACTTTTGGCTCCACTGTGATGTCCTCATCAGCAGGATGAACACAAGACTATTGCTAGATAATATTTATAATATTATGTGCTATAGCACGATGTAATTGCTGTTTATTGTGGAGGTTAGAAAAGCCTAACATACCGCTTTTGTTTTGAAGAAATGCTGACGTCAATTGACTAATTCTTGAAGACGTCCTCAGATGAATAACAACAATTTTTTTCCCTTGTTAACATGTCCATATGGTGTTTTTTAACATGTTTAGGGAAGTAAGCCGTCAACACCATGGCCGAAACATTTTTGTCTTTAAATTGCCGTAAACGGGTCTGAAAAACACCAGTTCAAACAAGTAGGATTTCATATGCAACAAACCTAAGAAACCAGCCCTGTCAACTAAACATTAAAGATTAAAGAGACTTTATTGTCATTGTTCAGAAGTACAACGAAATTTGTCTGAAGAACACGACAATTAGCAGCAGTACAAATAATAAAAATAGTTAAAAAATACTCAAATAATAAAAAGAAGAATCAAAGTACTATATACAACTAACAGGTGGAGCTGTCTGCATCATTATTCTCCAGGCTGTAGGTGAGCTGGTGTGCTGGAGCAAGTAAAGGGAGTGGAAAGAGAAGCAAGGGCTTTATAAATATACATTACCTAAAAGGTGCAAAGGAGTTACATTTAAGCCCTTTTGAGCATTTTCAGCCATGAATGGATGGCTTCTGAGCAACGAGATGAGTTTTTAGCAATTTAATCAATGCTCAGTGGGATTTTCATTTTTAGCTTGTGTGCCAGTTTTGTTTAAGTTAAACTGCACAAAAAAGAACTGGGTTTGCTTTACTAATTTAACGGTTTGACCTCTTGTGGCTCACTAGATGTGACACATGGCACCCTCTGACAAACTGTAAAGCTAAACACCATCGTCCTGCACGTATTAAATTACTCCCATGCACAGTGTTTCTTTGTGCAGAATCAGAGAGGGGATTACACTGCATTTTGTGGATGGTGATTTTCTTGCTTGACCTCCTGACCCGGTGCCCCCCAAAATAAACAGCAAACACACACCACGACCACAAGCTTATACCTTCGCAGCTCCTCTCACAGAAAAGAAACACCAGCACGCTCACGCAACAACCACATACACTTATTTATAAAATCCTGCCAGTAGTTAACATCCTCTGGATGGAACAGAAACACTTAACACATTTACTACTCCCCCCAAGTCACAGGATATTGCTATCTACTATTTTAAGATGACAATCATCTTACTGTGGCTTCAGTCCATAAATGCTTCAGAGAGCTGCTCAGGAAGCTGTGTAAGTCTTTACAGCCTCAAAGTAAATTGTTGGGTCCAATTTTATGGGAAAAAAAAGCTCAGAAAAAAAAATGTATTTAATTTATGGATACATCAGAAAAATCAGAGAAAGCACTCCGCAAAAATGATCCTCAAATTGGAGTCTAGATTACAGATAATAAAGAAAAACAGATGATTAGATGCTTTGTTTGTATAAGGAACTTGAAGAGTGGCCTCACCTGAGGTAACATCTTTCATTCTCTAAGCCACAGGGATTTGTTGATGGATAAATAAGCATTTGTTTACCAAAGTCGCTGACCTTTCTCTGGACCCTCACTCTCCATTATGCACTCATCTCTATCATCCATGCATTAGTGTGTCAGTGTGTCTTTTATTTAACTGCCCTTGTTACACCATATAATCACAGGACTGCAAAAAAACACAACATGCTCCTATTAATAAAAGTGATTTTCAAGCATGTTTTACTTCCTCTGTTCACAGTTTTTTTGTCATAAACAGAAGGCTTACACTATAAATTAGGCTGCAGTCGAATAGCAGCGTCAGCCTCTCGTGGCACCCGGCGTGCAGGATGTCGAAAGTGTAAAACAACAAGCTGGCAGAGGAAACAAGTAAATAGAGTGTACGACTATTGCACAACAGCACGCAGTCATGCAGAGTGCTGGAGACAGCGGTTTCGCTTCAGCTCTCCTCTTCTGGTGGAAATCCAGTCGGACGCGCCAAAAATTCATCCGTGCACACAGAGATAAAGAACTCCAAATTTTGCTTTTTGCAGAACTTCACCAATCTCAGCTAAATATTTCGGCGTTGAATTAAAAAAAGAAACATTGCAGATAGTGAGGTTTTTGCTGGTGGCACAAACCGGGACTGTTTTGTCTCTGTTTTTACTTTGCTCTGAACATTTTGTTTTTCTGTGGCAGAAGTCACACTTTCCATAGCCCTATTTCCGTCTATGGGTTAAAGTGCAGTGCAGACAAAAGAAAGAAACCACTCAGCTGGCGAACTTCCTGTTTTCTCACATGGTGCCTGCTACTTTAGAGTAGAACCAGAAAAGAAGAAAAAAAGAAGAAGAAGAAGAAGAAGCAGGTACATACTGTTCATACTGTACAAATTGCGCTGCTGTTACATGCGTGATTTAACAAAATGCACCCCTGAGAGCTTTTTAAGCCATTATGTGTGTTTTTATGAAGCTAGAAGCTAAATTGAGAATTTCATCAAACTGAAAATAACACTTTCTTCTAGGACAAATTATGAATTCAAAGTGAAAGCATGTACATATGCCACCCTCCACCATCATCATCACCACCAGTTAAAGGTGTACAGGCTCCGCTCTTCTCCAGCAGACTGCACCTTTGAGGGCTTTTAAAGTTACTGTGTTTTCACAAGGCTGGATAATAATTTGAGTACTTCTCTTAATAACTCTACTCTCCCATTCATTACCTCTCCATTACATTGCTGATGAAATGAATAAATCACAGCACTCATGGGTTTAGTTCGGGTCGTGATGTAGCGGAGGGACATGCAGTCGGTTTACACATCATGGCTGATTTTTCCGTGATAATGATCAGGAAATGCTCTCAGCAGAAACGCGTGCACGAAATTTTATACTCTGTAGTTTCCCTTATCTGCCTTAGATTTCTAAGGTCACCTTTAGCTTAAGGAACCCCGTTTCATCTGTAACACAAGACCTGAAAATTAAGGATTAAGATGAAGTCAGCAAAAGATTCGATGCAAAATAGTCCCACCATGTGCATCTGTGCAAATATACAGTACGTTGCATGAAACAGACCTCCATAAACCTTTGACTTTTCTTTTGTGGAGATTTTTACCATAGCAATCATGCTACACTGATATGCAGGAAAATGTATGTAAGATGCTTTAAAGATGGAATATTTCTATTTGAAGTAATGATGTAGCACTAAGACATCATACATATACATGATACAACTTCAGCGTAGTCTTTGAAGAAGCAGAGGCAGCATATATAAATCTATATGTGTCTATTTGTGTGTGTGTGACATCAAGCGGTGTGATATATGAAGCTTCAAAGCAATGAAGATTTAATCAACTAGCTCACACATCAGTACTTATTTTTATCTCATGTGCAGTTCGTCCAAACCCACAACCACATGCAAGCCTGCATCAAATTCAAGCTGCAGAGGAATAAAAAAAAGTCATATTATAAGCTCGTCTCTGCAAAATGTTTCAAATGACAGCCTAAAGTGTTTAAAAAAGCACTCCAGCATGACACCACCTGAGCATACACACCTACACACACCCCCTCCCTGCTTCCAATAACATCTGACTACATGCTTAGTTCACTTTTTCCAGCGTGCAAGTCACTGAAATACAAATGGTACTGTGTGTGCGCATCGCAACCTGCAAATCATCATTAAGTTTATTTTCACAAACCGGGCACCCAGTCGCCACTTTTCGGATTCCCTCCCTCACGCCCACTCAGTGTTATATTTAGCTTGTGACACTGGAAACGGTCACACATGTATCGAAAGGTGCACAGCTGCAAGCGCAAACCAAATGCAGTTGTCAACGTATGATATTCGGAGACTGACCTTCTGCCAAACGTCACGGCAACAATTGCGTGTGAAATTTGGCACATAGTTGCGCTTATTGTTACGTGACCCCTACACAACACATCAGTCATTTCAGAAATTGTCCTTAAAGCATACATGTGTATCAATTTTGTGAGGAGCAAAGCGGGAAGTCAGGTGAGGTTGTTAAAGACTTACAAAGTCAGAATAGGGAGAAGGAGGTTGGGATGGATGGATGGGTCGACATGGATAATCATGGAAAAATGCTGTTCATTTCAAACCCTTACAGTGGTGTGTCTTTAATCACAATGATTCAATAACCTTATATATGAGGTTATTATTGTAACCATGACAACAAAGGTCCTTTAAATTGAATAAAGTACTTAGCTTTTACAGTTTGCAGTAAGTTTCTTGAAGTCATATTCCTTGCTACTATTTAATGGGTCCTATCAGTGATAAGGGGCCACAGGCACTGAGTAAGCATTGAAACTGAAATCATGCTGAATGCAGTGTACCTTGAATATGTTATCCTCACATTGCTGCCGCTTAGTTTTCTAAGAGATCATCTTTATAATCAACAGGCGAGCCTGTAACTTTATTGGCTCTGGGTCACAAGGTCAGAAAGTGACCAATAGAAAGCACTTTGCTGGCTTTTACTTCATCAAGGCTGCTGAGAATGCCTTTCACTGTATGAGTGTTGGAATGATATTTAGGTGAGTAGCATTAGTTAAAGTGACAATCATCATACTGATATGTGCATTTACACATGTTGATTTATTGTGCTAAATTCTATGTTTGGGATTTACTTACTTGGTGGAACAGGGAATTGTTTGTTGATTTTTTTTTTAAAATTATTTGTACCGATCTGGTTGTTGGTTAGAAGAGTGACATCTGGCCGATATCGGGCCTATGATGATGGTCAGCCTTTACAGATTAAAGCTTATAGCATCACTTCCCATGAACCCATTGGGAAAAAAGCAAAATATGCACTTACACTATTGCCAAAAGTATTCACTCACCTGCCTTGACTCACATATGAAGGTAAGTGACATCCCATTCCTAATCCATAGGGTTCAATATGACGTCGGTCCACCCTTTGCAGCTAGAACAGCTTCAACTCTTCTGGGAAGGCTGTCCACAAGGTTTAGGAGTGTGTTTATGGGAATTTTTCACCATTCTTCCAGAAGCACATTTGTGAGGTCACACACTGATGTTGGACCAGAAGGCCTGGCTCTCAGTCTCCGCTCTAATTCATCCCAAAGGTGTTCTATCGGGTTGAGGTCAGGACTCTGTGCAGGCCAGTCAAGTTCATCCACACCAGACTCTGTCATCCATGTCTTTATGGACCTTGCTTTGTGCACTGGTGCACAGTCATGTTGGAAGAGGAAGGCGCCAGCTCCAAACTGTTCCCACAAAGTTGGGAGCATGGAATTGTCCAAAATGTCTTGGTATGCTGAAGCATTCAGAGTTCCTTTCACTGGAACTAAGGGGCCAAGCCCAGCTCCTGAAAAACAAGCCCACACCATAATCCTCCCTCCACCAAACTTTACACTTGGCACAATGCAGTCCCACAAGTATGGTTGTCCTGGCAACCGCCAAACCTAGACTCGACCATCAGATTGCCAGATGGAGAAGCACGATTGGTCACTCCAGAGAAGGCGTCTCCACTGCTCTAGAGTCCAGTGGCGGCTGCTTTACACCACTGCATCCCACGCTTTGCTTTGCACTTGGTGATGTATGGCTTGGATGCAGCTGCTCGGCCATGGAAACCCATTCCATGAAGCTCTCTGCTGAAGCACTGTTCTTGAGCTAATCTGAAGGCCACATGAAGTTTGAAGGTCTGTAGTGATTGACTCTGCAGAAAGTTGGCCACCTCTTGGCACTATGCTCCTCAGCATCCACTGACCCCGCTCCATCAGTTTACGTGGCCTACCACTTCATGGCTGAGTTGCTGTCGTTCCCACACACTTCCACTTTCTTATAATACAGCTGACAGTTGACTGTGGAATATTTAGGAGTGAGGAAATGTCACGACTGGATTTGTTGCACAGGTGGCATCCTATCACAGTTCCACGCTGGAATTCACTGAGCTCCTGAGAGCGACCCATTGTTTGTAAAAGCAGTCTGCATGCCTAGGTGCTTGATTTTATACACCTGTGGCCATGGAAGTGATTGGAACACCTGATTCTGATTATTTGGATGAGTGAGCGAATACTTTTGGCAATATAGTGTATGTTTGTGACAGATGACCAGTATGGTTGTTTGCATTTGGGCCTTTTAGAATATTACAGAGAATATGGAGTTCTGTATCTGCAGAAAGACAATATGTGCTTCCAGAAAAGTAATCTTTGTTGTTTTATAATTAATCATGGAGTTGAGAATTAGCAGCAGATCAACAGTTCTGCTCATTAAAATTTGTGAGAATTGACTGAGAATTCAAAGAGCTCCAAATACAACTGCAGACTTGTGGGGGGTAAAAAATCCTCTGCTCAGCTTTACATTGCTGCATTCTTCACTTTAAAAAACCCTGCTGTCAATCGCATGCCAAAAAAAAAAAAAAAAAAAACTGAACTCAAAAAGCCCTCTGTAAACTCCTCTACAGTCTTCACCCAGCTTCCCTACAAATTGCAGCATGTGATCGCGATCGCACAAACAATCCGGCTCTTGGCTCCCTGGCATATCACATGATCAGACAGTGAGGTGTTGCCTGTTAGTGTCAAAGCGTTGCCTGTCAGCGATAGCCCATGTGGTTTTGTTGACTGTGTCCTCTGAGGAGCGCTGATAAGGCTCGGCGGCCCGATCCCCCTGAGCTTGTGGAGCTCGGCACATGAGCGGAGATTCATCAAAACATATGTGAAGTGGACTTGTGGCTGATTGAGGTCCTGATATCCTCTCCTCTGGTCTTCATTAGTCGGAGGAATGGGGGGAAGGCAGGGGGGTTCCTCACCGCGGGGACTGCAGCAGTCCGCTTTGGTCAGCCGGACTGGAGCCGCTGCCTTTACTCAGCAGATCTGGCAACCCCGTGCTCTTGTATATATATATGACTGCATTATCATAGGCCTAGGTCTTTTATGTATGCTTTCTATACTCCACATACTACAAATGAGTCAGAGGAAACTTCTGACAGTGTTTGTTGTGGCTTTTGAAATTCAATGTCTGCGAAAGCTGCAGCGTTGCATATAGTTTATGAAATACAAGCTGTGTTTGGGCTGTCTGATCATAATAGTCATGTTTGTTGCAAGTAGAATTTAAATCTAGAAAATCCCCTACACATCTTGTACCCCTTCTCTTAATTTGTTAGTAAGAAGCAATATACAAAACATTCGGGGCATCGTTTAGTAAAATGACAAGGAAGGTTTGATGTTTCAGTCCTGCAACCTTCATGAAATACAGATATGGCCTAAGAAATGTTCAGCTTTTCACCCTCAGAGTGTCCTCCTTTTCTTTAAACTGTTTGACAAGAAAAATACATTAAACTACATTGCCAGAGCAACGCATTGGCACACGGCTATCAGCAGCACTGTTTTTGTCAGTTTCGTCCAAAACTGCTACCAATTTACTAAAGCGACCGTAAAGCCGTCTTCTGATTCAGTGCTGCTATGATTAAGTTTAGATTTGGACTTGGCAACACCTTTGCCAGGTTTAAGGAAACCCATAGTTTGGTTAGTAAAACTGATTAAAGTTCAGGAAATACTGCAATTTGGTTATAATTTTATTTTTATTACTGTTAGGAGGCATTTGTCTCTTTGGTGAAGCGGTGATGTTCAATAAGGAAAATAACTTTTTATTGACTTTCTGAACCCCTCGATCGACCCCAGCCTCCTCCTTTATTGGATTTTGTACTCTATTGGCAATAAACAGTCCATTATTTTGCATATTCTATGTACAGGTTTGTTTTTTTTTTAACGTCAATGTGCTATTGCTGGCTGTAGTCAGTATATATAAGAAGCTGTAGTCCTGATTTAGTTATACAGCTCAGTGTACATCAGTCAAAGATAGGGACAAAGACCTCCTCCTCTTTGTATTGCATTGCTATTTTTACTCCTATGTATGCATTATTCAACATTTTAAAATAATTACATTATATTTTGACATTTCAGTCATTCAGCCTACATCAGATGCACTAAAATGCATGTTACACCACTACCTTTTCTCATAGTGGCGTGGCGTATTTCTCCCCTGAACATTTCAGAAAATGTGGTGTAACACATTGGAGGTGGCAAGCGGAACAAAAAAGAAGCTCAAATCAATATCACCCTGAAGAGTGCTTACAGCGTTTGATCACTCTGGTTAGATGCTCTTTTAAAGTTAAGGTGTTCCTGGATGGACTGTGATCATGAAAACAGGGATATAGAGTTACCTCATGTTTCCTTTAATCACCGCAAACGAAACAATTACACAATATTCTCAAATTAAATGACTGTAATCTATCGCTAATGTAATTTTCTTATCAGTATCCTTTTTTTTTTTGTTGCTTGGAACAATAAGCAGTGTTTTTTTCCTGCAGCTGTCGAGTCCTTGACAAAATGGGCCTGAGATGATGATCTGAGATAGCTACACGATAATGCAGTAGCATCGGTGCTCTTTTCGGCTCAGAGCACATGGAAAATAAGTATCCAGATGGCTCATGGAACCTATTTCATTTATTAATTGTGGCCTTGTACCTGGCCTGGGTGTTTTGGTTTTTTTTAAATCACAAAAACAAACGGCAGAGGTTAATCTTCTAATGACTACTCCACTGAATGTTACAACACAAAATAACTTGTTGTTTCAGCTTTATTGAACAGGTGGGTTGTGGAACAGAGCTGACTGAAAGTAATCACAGTAATGATGGAAATCATTACAACAATGCATGGTTACTTTATAAGATAAATTAAAGTGCATGTGTACATAACTGCATGTTGTTAGTACTTCTTGTTCTCATGTTTGACAATAAAGCTCGTCTCTCAAATCTGCCTTTTAAAGGCAACAGTTTGGCATTTATTCAGTTTCTCTCAGAGATGTGAAAATATGGACACAAACTCGATTCATGTCTGCCTGTTTCGCTCGCTTGCAGTCACAGTTTCCAGCAGTTTCTCCCTCTTCACACCTTCCTCAACGACTACATATGTCCCCTGGTGTTCTATAGGTGAGCACTGCTCACTGAGTTGCAGCTCCACTTCGACAGGAAGCAGGGAGGAGGTGGTGGAGGTTGTGGTGTGAATGTGCTGTTACATACATATCCAATATTCATGATTTGAGTGGCCAGACTGTGCGCAGTCATTAGTGCACTTACTGCCTTCTCTGCCATCTCTCTCTGAGGCTCATCACCCAGCCAGTCACTCAAAATGTGTTCCCCTGCAATAAACATGACCCTGTCGCTTCCCACAGTCCTGACATCCCACCTGAAAAGGAAGTGATTATTCCCTCCACTAGTTCCTTAAAAAACCAAAAGGTGCCACAAATCTAATCTAGAGGTATGTATCTTGAGGGATTCTTAAGAAGGAAGAACAAAAAAGAAGAAATTACAGCTACATTATACAAAATTAGATGATTTTTTTTCCTCATTAATTTATGCAAAATACCGTTTGTTTCACCTCTTGAGGACTGTTAAAACTATGAATATGAAACTATCTGAAAAGGGAAAACCAGCTTTTGCTGGAAATGCCGGCAGCTCAAAGACATTTACAACCATCGCAAACTGTTATCAGGCAGCGAGATGTAAAAAATGCAAGCTGAGGTCGACATGGAAAAACAAAAAGAAATCTATCAACGGCAGCATGTTATGTGCAGCTGTGTGTATGGCAACGACTCACCAGGTGAAACTAGGTGAATGCCATCATCGTATTGATTTAACACATAAAAACCGCCTCAGCCATGCAGAAAAGGATGTCAATAAAAAAGACAGCTGAAGAAGAATTTTAAACCAGCTGTCCTTGGTAGTGTAAACAGTTTTTTTTCTTCTCTCTCTTATTTCCACTGCCTCAGGAATACAGCTATGTGCATGCTTTGCTGCATTATTAACTTTATTTTTTATGAATAATGTGCTCAGTAAACATGCTCGGTTGTTGCCTCGGTTACCTCTCACCCAAGTTCACCTCATGCGCTAAAATTTCCAAATACTCAGGGAGAATATAAAATGACATCAAAATTATGTAGAAACAACCAATATTGCATGCGGTCTTAAGATGTTTTGCAGATGTCAGTCCTCAAGAGTCCAACTAGAGTTCGGCAAAAAAAAGAAAAAAGTCTTTAAATATGCAGCCTCTTTCACCAACAATGTCCAAAAGGAGTTTAAATTGCTATTTCAGGAGAGGCTATAACTCTCAGTGGATTTATGTCAGATTTAAAACACTTGGATAATGGCGCTTTCTAAAAACTCAAATAACTGTATATGCGTCAGCTTGTTTTATGTTTAGTGAAAATTTTTTATCGCCAAGTCCGTCCGTTTTACACAATAAATAAAGGGGAAGAAAGAAACGATTTATGCTTCAAAATAAAAGGTGGATTTCTGACTTTGGACCAGTCGTCTTAAAATTAATGCCAGGAGATCAAATGTTTCTTTCTGACACTGTTTTATCACACCACTCTACGATGATAGATATTTAACTGATGCTAGTAAAGTGAAGTCAAAGCTCCCATAAATCTTATTTTTTGTGTCTCTGAAGGCCAAGTTGAAGTCCTGAGCCCTTTCGGTGACCAACTGTCCACCTCTCTGCCTTTTCTCTTCCTGGTCTTTGTTTGTCGTCTGGTTTTTGGAGCGCTCCGTGACACCATTTGTCTCCATAAGAAGCCTCGGAGAACAGCGTTTTGGTGGGCCCACCTGCAGGAGGCCTGGTGCTGGCCGCTGCTCACCGCGGGCCTCCCAGGACTACCCACAGAGGAGGAGGCTATTAAGGCCCAGGGAAAGAGCCATAAATCTCCATAAACTTCAGCTAGCCACTCTCCCCCCACTTTCGCTGGACACTCAGATAATGCAGCTCCTCCTCTACAGCCCCCAGACGGACTCCAGAGGAGACCAGGAGAAGTCTAGATTTCCCACAACTGAACGCCTCGCTGCAATCAAGGCCGTGATTCATTGTGCAGCAATTTTTTGGACAATGTTGATGTGCGGTGTTGCTAAGGTTTGTTAAGGTTATGCTGTTCGGAAATACTTATTTTTAACCTTGGGGTTTTTACTTTCTGGTTTGTGGAACATTTCCAATTTTTGTTGGTGAAACAAACAATTTGCCATTGGATCTCAGTGTTTACACGTACGTTATCCTGCAATCTAAACTCAATCATTTTAAAAAGAAGCATATGACAGATTAACTGTGCCGAAACAGGAGAGACTTGATACAAAACTGCAAAGACTTTGTCTCATGACAGTTTCGTGATAGAGTGTAAGCTAGAGCGAGAGTTATGAATTATAGAGAGACTTTCCGTCTCGATGCAATGGAGAGGATTTTCACAACATGCTGTATAACATGAAACCTCTTTTCTGTAAATGCGTGGTAAATGATCGTCTCGCGGCGAGCTTCAGGGAAAGAGGCTCAGGTCTCACTAATCAGACAGGACGTGCAACGGAAAACATCCCTCTTGAGGAGGAAATGCCTGCTTCCTCTTTATCATATTCTTAAGGACGAGCTCCTCTGGAAAGCTGCTGACGTATGACTTCAGCTCCTCCACCGACAGACGTGTAGGTATGAGTGTGTCGGGGGGAGAACGAGAGCATCCTGTGTCTGTTCTACTGTCCAGTCAGTGTTGAGAAATTTGAGTTACAAGCACAGAATCAGTACTATAACTGCAATATTGAAACCTCTTTAGCTATGCTAGGAATCTGGCTTCAAGGATGGTAGCATTGGTTGGGTAGTCAATCTGTCCTCCTCTGTGGTCCACATTTAAATATTTTAACATTGATTCAGACATTCATGGTCTGTATTGACTTGTGTTTTTACTACCACATACCAACAGCTACTGGAAGGTCTTTGGTACAGATATCCATGCACTGTTCAGGAAGAACTGTGCTGATGCCTTTTTAAATTTTTTATTTTTTTTAATCTAGTGTCATCATTACGTCAACATTTGATGACATTCAACACTTTGATTCATTACCAAATGAGTCTGACTCACCAGATGTAGGCTTGGTAGGTTTTTTTTTGTTGGTCTGCCATTTCCACTACACAATTTAACATGCCGTTTTGCTTCCCGTCCATTATCAATGTTATTATTGTCAAAATCCCCTTCACAATGGGAAACAACAATGTCCATGCATTTTTTTTTTTTTAACACTTTCTAAACTTAAAAAGATGGATTTGGATTTTGCAATAGGACAGACCTCCTTGGCTCTTTCAGCGAATTAGCCATTTTAGTGCTGACCTCTCCACATACAAATATTCCACCAAAACATGTTACCCCCAACGCTCTTCTGCAGGGGCACCATCACTGCATCCTGGGCTCAAGACCATGTTGATTTGTGTAAATAAACACAGACAAGCTTTAGCTTTTCTTTATTTCTTGTCTCAGAATGATAATGATGTGCAACCAGACCATTCTAAAGAGCTGAAAACACAGATCTGTTGACGCACATCTGGTTATGTGAGACTATGACCAAATGCCTGCAAAACTATCAACCATCCACACTGTAAATATTGTACTTTCTAAACCTCAGGATGCTGACATTGTAATTTGGAGAAATCTACGGGGCGAATCAACAGCGATTGATTAATTAAAAGCAAAGTGGCATTTCATATTGAACCTCTGCACTTTAAAAGCAATGCAGGACATTAATATGCAGTACTGTGCACTGGTTGTCGTTTTAGTCCATGCACATGTTGCAAAAGACACATACACTACCGTTCAAAAGTTTGGGTTCACTTACAAATGTCCTTATTTTTGAAAGAAAAGCATTTTTTTTCAATGAAGATAACATGAAATTAATCAGAAATACAGTCTAGACAGACATTGTTAATGTGGTAACTGAATATTCTAGCTGAAAACAAATGATTTTTAATAGAATATCTCCATCGGGGTACAGCGGTACAGAGGAACATTTCCAGCAACCATCGCTCCTGTGTTCTAATGCTACATTGTGTTAGGTAATCATGTTGAAAGGCTAATTGATGATTAGAAAACAATTATGTGCAGTTATGTCAGCACATGAATAAAAGTGTGAGTTTTCATGGAAAACATGAAATTGTCTGGGTGACCCCAAACTTTTGAACGGTAGTGTATTACTGCACATTTTAATCCACTGCTAAAGCAAATATGAACAGTTTTTTCAACCAAACCACAGTAGTCTGCAATAACATGATCTCATTAAAAGTACACCGGCAGAACTACAAATGATGAAAACAATGTAGAAAGTATGATGAAGATGGGAGATTTACATTTGCTTCATCTGCATATTTAAAGAACTCGACTGTCTTGTTGCCATTTTCCATCACTTCAGTGATGTGGAAGGTTCAAGTGATGTTTCAGCCACATGTATCATATGCATCATAGATTCTTTCCTAAGTCTGCTTCCATTGCACTTTTGCTTTAAGTAATACATCAGCTTTTCCACTTCAGACAATTTAAAAAAGCTTGTTCTTAAAATATTTTTAAAATTCAATTTAAAAATGTTTATTTTTTTAATTTTTAAAAAAAATGTCTATTTACTGTACACGCTTTTTAAAAAGTCATATATGTTAAATTTGGTGTTCACACTGGAAATTAAATTCCTTCTGAGAAAATAAAACATTCCTGTAGATTTATCTAGTACTTGGTAAGATTGTACAAAACTTACAAAATTTAACAAAAACAGGTTTTCTTTACTTGTCAGTCACTGTGTTGTAACTGTTAGCAAAATATCCCCCACAGCACAAAAGTCTGTTATTTTAGCATTGTCTAGCATTAAAATCAACCTAATGATGCTTCCTTTTAACTTTTGATCTTGAGAAAGACACATTATTATTAGATTTAATTATATGTGAGTGCCATAACAGTCCTAATTTATTTCGTAAATTTGCCCAAATAATGCTTCAGAGATTTGTAAATCTAAGATGCAAGGTTGTAGTGTTTAACCATCTTTATGATTCAAGAAGCTACTACCAAAATCCCCATTGTCCTGTAATTGCTAGCTTTGGTCGGGTTAAAATGTCTCAATTTCTTACAAATAAGCTTCAACTGTATATAAAAGCACTTAAAGAGCTGAAATTGTACACTCAGCGTCTTCCTAAGACTGATAACTGTTACTGAGAAGGTGTGTTAATAGATCTCTCAGCACATGCTGTTGATGGAGATGTGAAAGGTGTTGACCTGATCTGCGAACCGTCTTTCCTCTCCCTCCTACACAAGCCTCACAACTCACATAACACACACTCGGAGGGAAACATACTGCTGCTTGTCTGTGTGTGTGTGTGTGTTACTGAAAAAGCTCTACCTTTCACTGACCTGGAGACGAGATGTTTCTGTGCGCCGGTAAAACCACATGTGGAGGTGGTGAGCAGCACAACTCATTCGATCCCTACACCTCTACACTGTTCGTTTTCTTTTTTGTTTTCTTCTCTCCCCGCCCTATTTCTCCTCTTTGGTGGCGTGATATCACTTTACCGGGTCACCAGATTTCCCAAAGTCACAGTGGGGACATGTTGCTCACCTTTTGACTTCTTTACCTCTTGAACTGAGAGAAATTTCCCCTGATATAGAACTAAGAGTGCCAGCTGTCACTCTCACCTCCCACTTATTAAAGACTGAAACCATGTGCGGGGAGAAGGTGTGCAGTTTAGTGAAAGTAAAAAGACAAGCAATGGAGAGAAAACTGATAAGCATCGAGCTGTACTTGTAGAGCAGCTCATCTAACATTAATGGTAGAGTAATTGGTTTGTAACTGTAACACTTACTAGGCCATCAATAATGACCAGGGAGGCGAGTGTAGAGTTACTTGGTTGGGATAAGGGGCCATTGTGCCTGAGCCGAAGCCACAGGATCAGCTGAATGGGCCTGCAGTTATGTCGGACAAATATTTATACAGTGTCATGTTACTGGAACATTCTAACTAGGGGAGACAAGAATAGGCAGGGTGATTGAAAAGTCAGATACACATGTACTACAGTTCTACTTTATCTAAGGATCTACTTTTGGATCATTCACCGATCAAAGCTCAGGAAATACAATAATGAAAGGGGCTCCTGACACTTAAGGAGTATTTATTTTTTTGGGTGCTATGAGAGGTTTAATTCTGGAAAGCCGTTGTTATGTACATTCACACTGTTAACTATGTGGTTTTCCGCACTGCTGGTGATTTACGTTGTCGATTACAACCAACAAAATAGGAGTAATTGTTGTTCACCATAATCACAGAGCCTGACCCACACTGTCTGCAAGGACCAGCGCAAATTATGTGCTAAGCTGTCAACAGCAAACACTCCACCCACACTGAGGACAGGTGCATTTTAGTGGGATGTTAGCTTTGGATTATATCTGCTAACAGCTGGGCAATGAGGTATTTTATGCAGCTGTAAATTAGAAAGTGAAGCATCTCCATATTAACTAGTAACTAGTTACATAATTACTGTTGCATGCAGTACATCTCCATATAAAAATGGGCTACAAATAGAATAAAAAAAAAAAAAAACTAGTGGTGGGACACAATTTATCTCATTAATAACAGGCTTTGTAATCAATTAATCACAATTAATCCCATTTTTGTCAAATAGCAATATTTGACACAATTTAGGTGCATAACCACCAACTACTGGGCTGGAGTGTGTGCATCAGTGTTACCGTTGTGCCAGAAATTACGGAACTGAGAAAGATATGATTAAATGTGTTTTTTTTGTGTGTTATTTTTTTCTGTAATTAATTAGCTGAAATTAACACGTTAAAGCAACAACCCTAAAAAAACTGTATAAAATCTCAGTAAATCTCAGTAATCCATATCTTGGAGTCTACAGGTGAGATGAACACAATATTGCCCAAGCAGCAACCTTAAGGGCTGAAAAATGGAGCCAATGTGAAGTTGACAAAAAAAAGTGCAATTCTATGAATGGCCACTTGAGGCTGGTTCCGAAAGTGATTCGTATTATGCATAATTAAAGATACGGCCACTTTGACTGACAGATGGGTACCATTATTAGACAGTTAAAGGCCCAGAGACAGTTGCAGGATCTGCCTCAACTCCAGTCTTGCTTCACCTCTGCTAAATTTTGGATTAAACATGAGATAAGGAACATTTTACATGCCATGTTCATGCATTTTAAGCTTTTTGCACGTCATTTTATAATTTTAAATCACACCGGAATCGGTTAAGGTCAGTGTTAAGGCCATGGGGTAGGTTGTTGCCACTACACATTGTGCACATGCAAACCAATGCATTATGGTAGCATGCAAAGCGACCTGGCATGTCTTTAAATGATACTAGACAGAAGAGTCAGACACTGGCAAGCTAGAAACAGCTGGGGACGCCACACTGAGCTTCAAAACCACATCTCCGGAAACCTATGGCTGATGTCATGGAGGGTTTGTCTATCTGTATGTACAGTCCATGACACTGAGTCTTTTGTTGTAAAGCATAACATAAATATGGAATTGTATACTGATGCAGTGGGTGCTGTTTTGCTTTTGTCAGTATTGGTTTCTTTCAAAAAAAAAAAAAAAAGGATTTTTAGTTGCTTTTTGCCACATTCTCTGGCTCTCTTCAAAACTGACACCAGAACGCAACAAAAAAAGTCTGCAGTAAAACGTGTTGCTGAGTAATGACTGAAATGTGGTTGGCCTTCATAGCTCCGTTAATACACCCCAGCATACCAGACTCCAGCTCAAAAAAATCCAAATTAAATCACAAATTGTTAGCTTATGACAGAGGATGGCAGATGCACAGTAGTATCAGTACAGCTTGATAGAGCAATATTGAGAACGATGGCAAGCAGTGTTTGCGTTACATGAATGCCA
Organism: Amphiprion ocellaris; assembly: GCF_022539595.1. Taxonomy (NCBI): domain Eukaryota; kingdom Metazoa; phylum Chordata; class Actinopteri; family Pomacentridae; genus Amphiprion; species Amphiprion ocellaris. The sequence continues at coordinate 26,073,495 of NC_072782.1, read as the reverse complement.
AAATGACTAATACACAGAAATTTTGTGAAAATGGGGTTGTAATTTGTGAAATTTTCCTCTATGACTGGGCTGTTGGAGCTCTGCTGTGTTCCCAGATTGTGATTGAGATCTCCTACAGAGCCACCCACTGCATCGCATCTACACTCTGTTCATGTCTCTGCTAAACTAACCTTGAATTCTGTCAGGTTGCATCTCAGCACTGGCTCTCATTTGAAGAAAATGCTGCGCATCCATTCCAACTTTTTCACTCAGCATCATCAGTTTGACAAATGCCAGTCTAAATCCTCGTACTTGTCACATGTAGACCTTTAGATATCGAGAAAGCATTAAGAAATTAACCAAATGGATGACTCAATATGGAATTTTTTACACACTCTGGTTTCGGTGCAACTTTTCTCCAAAGCACTGTCAGAATCAAGGCATTTGCGAGAAGCAAGACATAAAACTGTGCAATGCTGCCGCTACATTTTCACTGTGCAATAAATGTGTGCAGATGCGCATGTATGCAGGTGTGTATATGTGCATATATATTTTTTGTTTTTGTTTCTGCAACGAAATTTCATTCAGATGTGCACCAACCAGTGTATGTTCTGTTGACAATAAAAGGGTGGCTGTTCTACTCTACATCTGCATTCCATCCTAAGAGAAAATAAGTCCTTGACAGCCCTGATTGCTTGATCGCATTGAGCTGTTATGTTACAAGGTCCTCACTTTAGTGTGTCTACTCTATACAACGTCATAAAGCTAACAGCTCAGTTAAATAAATTGCATCCTAGGAAAGAATGAGAAGGGGTGTAACTGTATTTCTCCTGAAATCTAAGGAGTGTGCGTTTCTCGCAAAAAAATGTGGAAATCCCAGCGACTTGGTTTTTGAGGTTAGATTGAGTTGCCATGTGACCCCACACCTCCTCTCCTCGCTGCCCGATCAGCCCTCTGAACCTCCTCTGAGAGCCACAGCTGTTGGGGACCTTTCTTTGAACTCACAGCGGGAGGTCCACAGCACCCCCTGGCCCTAAGCTGTCCCATCTCTCCAGCAACTTTGCAATCTGTAACCATAGCCCGACGTGGACTTTTAAGAGGGCTCAAACCTCCCACGGCAGCTGCTCGGCTGGTAAACGGATCCACACAGGCGGATCACCTGAGAGCACCAGGGGTAGATCTCTGGAGAGCTGCTCATGTGTCCTTACTGCCTGTTCAATTCGCAAAGGATCACAAAGGGGAAAAAAAGGGCCTTGAGGACCCATGAGAAAAGAAAAGAAAGGGTAACACAACTACAAACTTCCAAGGTGACTCATTTAGTAAGAAGACTGGACTGGACTTGGACTGCCTTTATTAAACAGAAGTGGTTCTGCATGGTGCTTTCTCAAACAGCAAATGAAACAAGAATAAAGGGTTGTAGTCCTTACAGGGATGCTGGAACCTTTGGTACAGAAAAATCTAAATAAAACAAAACATGCATGTATTGTCATAAATAACTTGTAGCCAGGTCAAATTTAGTTTCTGTGTTTTGTGGTTTCTGGTTGAATTCTCCTCATTGTGCGACAAGGGGTTGGATGCTGGATCCGTTGAGAACATGTACAGATTCTGCTGCAACAGCCTTATTAAGCGGAAGGACTTCAAAATATCAGGAAATGGATAAAACGTAGTGACATGTCTGAGTGGGTTGACTGATAATTCAACTGTACTTTGGAATTTGTTTTTTAGTCATTTCAGTCACTGCAAAAGTCAGGCTTACTAAAATGATGATAGTTGTAGGTATACGGTTGTGTTATTCCTGCATTGGTTGAAACAAATCTTCAGCAGAGATCTTTTAAACAGCAGGTTAATACTCTTCAAGTCCATCCTAACCACATACAGATGCCATACTGTATATGCTGGATGGAAATTAGCTTAAGGCTAACTCTGGTGAAATACATCAAATGGAAACATTTATGTTTAATATTGTACATGGTCCTTTTTTAAATATACTGATAATAATAAATACTGTATGTGTGTTGACAGCAATTATTTTCCCAACAACAAAAAGAAAGTTATGGATACAGTGGTCATCCATGCATCCAAGCATCCAAGCATCCATGCATCCATCCATCCATCCGTCCATCCATCCATGAAGACTATTCCAAGAGCCATAAGGTGGAAGGAAAGGTCACCAGTCAATCACAGGGCCACATTAAAACCACCAGATAAAGGTCCTCCTTAGGAACCACAATGTTAGCAATGAATCTTTTCGGTCCTGTTAGTTGTGGGGTGGGGACCCTGTGGGATTGGGCTTGTTCCAGTGCGTCCTACAGATACTCCATGGTCTTGGGATCAGAGAAGTTTGGAAGTCAGGTTAACACTTCAAGCCATTTCTAAAGAAGAAATCTTGCAGTTTGGGTGCTGTGTTGTCTTGCTGGCTTTGCTGTTGCCAAGGTAAGCCTGCTTGGTCTACAACAATGTGGATGTTCACGTGGATGTCACATGTCAAAGAAACGTCCATGTGAATAGACCCAAGACCCAGGGTTTTCCAGTAGAATATTGCATTGTGACAAAATGACCAAAGTTATTCCCTTCACCTGTTGTGGCTGAATGGTGTATAAACCTGTGGACAAAACTGGCAATAACTACCATTACGAACACCTCCACTTGGTTTGGCTTACTTAAAATCACTGATTAGCCTTGCCTGAATTAACTTCAAGGCTCCTAAGGGCACAAGAAATGGTTATAGCAATCTCTCTGACTATACTGCATGTCAGAGAGACTTGAAAATATCTGAATGTGTGTAGCTGGTGCACAAAATACTCAGTTAAACAATTAAAGAATGATCAGCCAGTGAGTTTAGGAATAATATAAGCCTCCACTTTGAATTTTGTTATTAAGCTACAGTATTTAAATGTGTAACAGGGATTGTGCCTTCTATAATTCCTTTAATGCTCTGTGAATTTCAACACCCCTCTGGTCTCAGGGAGTTATATCAAATAAAGATTGGATCAGTGGTAAAGTGACAGCTGGAGCGTGCCGTGTGGGACATACAGAATAGTCATTAATGAGCAGTGACTAATTGCTCCATTGTTCTTTGGGAATACAGCAAATCTCTATGGGAACTGTTCAATGCTAAGTTTCCACTTCAAACAAGTCTCATGCCTTTGCTTTTTTGCTTACTTTCTCCTTTTACCCTTACAGTACATCACAGATGAGAGCAGGCCATGAATTAGGAAAACCAGTTTCCCACACTTGTGTATTTCCTCGTTAATTAAGTGGATATACTGCATTTCCTCTAAAAGCGACATTTGCAAATTGCTGGGACATTGGTTCTGCAGAAAATCTATTTAGATTGGGTAAGTGACTGCCAGGCCAAAGTCTGTGTTAATGACCCTATCTCTGTCTATAGTCGGGCAGGTATATAGAATTCATTTAGGACTTTTTGGAAGCAGAGGTCGTGGTTTCCAGCTGCCTAAAAACTGACATCCAAAAAACCAAGGACACCATCTCATTTGTCACCATTCCAATAAAAATACCAAAACACAAAATGGTAGAAGCTATAAAACAGCCAATAAACATCCCCCTCATCAAGCTGACTGACAAGCTTTACTGCCTGTCCTTCACTTCTCTTCACATCCATTACTGCTATTGATTTCTGTCAGTTTGGAATGATATTGTTCCTTTTTTTCTCTCTGCTCAACTCACGGTGACAGCTGATAATCACTTACAGTGTTAGTGGGCCTCTTCTAGCTTTGAGGTGGTAGTTTTAGCAGAACTATATACACAGTATATTTTGTCTCTTATGTGATGGCTCTTGATTGATCAATAACACATTGATATCGATCACAAGACTGACCACGAATTGGGCTTTTTGTTGATTCTAAAACTAAACCCAAGCCAAGTTGCTTGCATGACAGTGACTGTTGGCTGAACAGTCAGTTGATGATGTTTAAACTACAAATGACTGAGCTTTTCCACCCCTGTGCAGTGTGAAATATCAGCATGCTAACACGCTAAACTAATATACTAACATTACACCTGCATTGTCAAAGTGAGAATATTTTCGTGTTTACTTTGGTAATAAGTTAAAATTTAGACTGTAGACGTGTAGCTGTCATTTTTTCATTTATAGAAGGGGAAATTTGCAGCTTATTTTCATTCGCCATTTCTCAAGATTTCGGTTTTGTACTGACTATACATTTATCTTCAAACTAATCATTGCAAATTTCCTTTGAGATCAGGTTGGTGTGAGAGAGAGGAGGGTGGGAGACCGAGGCTGCAAGGCACCAATCACACAAAACACATTTGGAGGTCATTACAGAGCCAGTCATGCTGAGTGACTCCTACAGGCTGAAACACTGCTTACAGTGTTTAAAGTGGATCTGATGAAAGCTTTCATTCAGCCCAGCTCATTAGTTTGAGCCTTGGATAGTACACATTCTGAGATTACTCACTGTGGGCCTGCGCTGAGCCGCCGATGCCAGGAGGTTTGCTTTTCATTTATTTCTACATAAATCACTTATTGGAAACACAAATCTAAAGCAGAACAGCTAATATGTCCAGAAAGCGGAGCACATGTCCATAGCATCAGCCTGCTGTTGGAGAAATAATACATGGACATGGTTTGGGTCAAGCTTGGTGGAAAAACTTGCCATCTGGATGTTTATGTGGCAACTGATTTGAATTGTATCTTTTTTGCAGAACTTTATGAGAACACATTATTTTAGTATCAGTTATATTTTGAACAATCGTATCCCCAGACAGAATGTTGTTAGTGGTACTATCTGCACGATACCATCAGTTTCCATTTAGTCAGTATGGTCAAACTGCTTTTCATGTTTGCATTGGCCATTAGCCACGCAAAATTGTCTGACATTAAGGTAAACTGATCTCGATGCAGTTGCTATAGTGAACAAAACATGCAAAAATGGCAATACAAGGAAATACATGTAAGAACGTTTTTGGAATAATATACCCTGAAATAAGTGTGTTCAGACCCATTAAAAAGTGAACGCATTATTTTCGAATTAATTTTTTGCAATTCTTCAAAAAGAAAATCAAAATCTGAAATATCTAATTTTGCAAAAGTATGCAGATCCTTAATTCGATACTGCTGTCCTTTGGCAGCAGTTTCAGTTTTGAGTCGTCTTAACACACCTGGATTTGGGCAGTTTATGTCATTCTTCCTGGCAAATTTTCTAAAGCTCTGTTGGATTGGATGAAAAGCACGAACTGCTATCTTCAGGTCTCTCCACAGATGTTCTGTAGGGTTTCAGCCTGGTCTTTGGCTGGACAACTCAAGGACAGTCAGAGATTTGTCTTGAAGTCACTCCAGTGTTGTCTTGGCTCTGTGCTTCCCATTATATTGAGCTGAAAAGACTCAAGTGTACACTGGATCAGTTTTTCTTCAAGGATCTCTCTGCACTTGGCTACATTCATCCATGTCTCAGTTTAGACAAGACTCTCTGTCCATGCTGTTGAGAAACATTCCCATAGCATGATGCTGCCACCACTATGCTTCACTGTAGGAATGATATTAGCCAGGCGATGAGCAATATTCAGCAGACAGTGGATAGAGATCTGCCAAAAAAAATTGTTTTGTTTCATCAGACAAAACAATCTTTTTCCTTAGTGACCTTTAAATACGGTTTGTCCAAGTGGGCCGTCATGTATCTTTAACTCAGAGTTACTTCTGTCTAGCTGCTCTTTATAAGTGCTTCTATTGAGGCCGGACTGATGAAATGCTCCTGAAATCATTATCATCCTGGCAGGTTCTCAAAACTCTGCAGAAGACATTTGGAGCTCTGTTGGAGTAGCTGTCGAGTTCCTGGTCACCTCCCTGACCAAGAACCTTCTTGCTTGCTCAGTTGTTCAGTTAAGACCAGACAGTCAACTTTACAAAGATTCATGGTGGTTTCAAACTTCTTCATTTTCAGAATTACTGTGGCCACTTTACTCCTGGGAACTCTTAAAGCTTTGGAAATGATTTTATACTTTTTATATTTCACTGCAGAGGTCTCCGGGGGGTTCCTTGGACGTCCTGGCTTCCATTTTGTCCTGACATACAGTGTGAATTGTGGGACCATTATATACACAGGTGTTTCCCTTTCTAAACTATGTTCAACCCATTCAATTTGCCCAAGTGGACTCCAATCAAGTAGACACATCTCAAGGTTTATGAAAGCAACCAGGATAAACCTGACCACAGTCTGGAGTGCCACTGCAATAGATCCAAATAATTCTGTAAATGACTGTAGAAATGAATCAATAAATTTTCCAGCTGTCTCCAAAAATGTCCTTGGATGATGTCATGAAAGTTTTCGAGTGAAGATTTATCAAAAAAAAATGCCAATTTTATCAATTAAACCTGAAATCTAAGCACTGTAAAGTCTGCAATAAGTGAAGAAGGCTAAATACTCTGAAGCCAGTGTTTTTTGCTATGCCTCTTAAAAAAGTAATAATCTTGAAGTAGTGAATATAATGTTTTTCTAAATCAAAAAGCAGGAACAAGAACTATCAAATTTATTACTGGAAAAAGCATTGCGGTCTGTTGTAATCATAGATGGAGATATTATGCGAACTGGAATAAATACAGAACTAATGCTGTTTATAAGGAGCAAAAACAGAAAATTAGGGATAAGAGCCTTCCCATAAACTACAGAAAATAGACTCATCAAAAGCTCTGATTTAATCCAACATCAATGAATGCCTCCCTGCCACAAGACACAGACAACAGATCATTATGTTTGTTACTGCTTCTGCGTTTTCACAATTGCAGTATTATTATGACAGTGCTAAACAAATCCTCACATGGAAAGTTTCTTTTAAGTTCCCACAGGGAAGGCTCGAGTATCGGGAGGTTAGATTGAAACAGTGTTGCTTGAGGTCAAACCGTTTCAGTGTTTTGTTCAAAGACACCTAATCGGGGAAGATGTTTGCCAGCAAAGAGGCTGCTTGAAGGCTGTTGGTCTTCTGCTGGGTATGCATGGTAAATGTAGGGATACTGTGCTCAAATAAATTTGCTTCTTTTTTTCCCCCCTTTTACCATTAATGGCCATAAAAAGCCTAAACCCAAATGCATTTACTACAGTCAGATGCTATTAACATTCGCTAAACAGCAGGTTTGCCGTATTTTCCCAGAAACCAAAGGCTCCCAATGCTTCTGAAAATCCATTAAAACTGTTTACAGAGGCAGAGCCTGGGTGCTATTTAGTGGTGAATTCTCCTCATCCTTATAAATAACTGGACAAACGGAGACAACATGAAATCATCTGTTTGAAATCTGTCCAGTGAAGCTACAAAAGCAGGAAAAGCTTTTAAAAAACAAAACAAAACTGCTTTATATCTGTGTAAACAGAGCATCTTAGGTTTAGGACTGTTTGTTAGATGCAATAAGCATCATACTGGGCTCTGGGAAACTGTGATGGGTAATTTTTATCATATTTTGACATCCCCTAAATGGATATCCTCTCCCTGCAAGAGTCATTAAAAAACACAGCAAACTGTGAAAAGAAGCTTAAGTAGATTCTGCAGGTCAAGTAAACAAGCCTTCATCACATATTTAAATGTATTAAATATTTAAAAACTGATACACAGCAGACCGTTTGCTGGGAAATCATCATCTCTGAAAGCCACTCCGCGAAGCTCGACATTTTGCTGATACTCTTATCTGAATGTTAAAGATCGGAGCCATATTTTTCCGCCGCTCGTTGCTGCCTCCCAGTCCGTGTCCGAGAGCATCCATGCGCATGGAGCAATGCAGCCATTCACCGGCGTGACCCTGAGCCTTTGCAGATGGAAGACGGAGGAGGCTCCTGACTGACTCAGCTCAGGTCCACACAGCGGCCTGTCAAAGCGTATCATCTTCATACACTCCTGCGATCAATACCTTACAGCCTCCTGACAGAGTGCGTTAGTGCAACACACTCCACTTTCTCTCTGCTAACTGGAAAAAGACACATGCGCAAAGAAAAGTGGGGCAAACAAGCAGCTAATATTTGCGTCTTTAGCATCAGTGCTCATATTTCCATCCATTTCTCCACGTGTTTGCTGCAGTATTAGGGAAATCAAGTGTTCCGTAACAGCATGGTGTTGAAACTCTTTCCTATTGTTTAGAAGGTTTTCATGTGTGATTGATGGAACATTTATTTTCTCTCATCAGCTAAAGTTGCAAACAAGGTTATTTTGCAAAAGTCATTGTAGCAACATTGCGCAAAAGGCTGTGATTTATAATTTGGGACTTGGGTGCTTAAGACTTTTGAAATACTTAGGAAACACTGGCACAGTCTACAATAAACACAACACACTACAGTACTTTATCAGCTTTTGAATAGATGTGCCCATGCGAGGACACAACTATATTAAAAGCAGTAGAAAAAAATTAAAAAATCCCCTTTGGTGGTTTAACTCTTTAGGGGCATTTTTTTGTTGATTCCCTTGAATCTTTCCTCACTCTCTCAAAACAACCAAACAATACCAAACAAGCCAAGTGCGGCTTATTCTGAATGATTTAAAAGTTGATGAAACAGCCATGCCTGGGACCAGCTAGCCAAAAATTCTTTTAAAAACTCTTCATTTTAAAGTCTCGGAATCTATTTTTCTGCAGGGACCATTGGTGCAGAGTTGAGCCCTCACCACTTTATTGACTCTTTTCACAAAGTTTGAGTTGGAAGTTGGGTAAATCAACACAAGTAAAGCAGAACTTTGGCTGATCAATAGCTAAAACCTTGTGATTAGATAAGATCAGGGCTTCCACAAGCTGAAAATGTAAATATTTCTCATTGTAATATACAGTAATACTGCTTAAAGCTGCTTCGGGGAAGACGTGAAGATGTAAATTAATTGAAACCATACGAACACGAATCTGTAGCTCCAGGGATGCATCAGCAACAGTTCATATGTAATTGGATAAAAAACATGACATTTGACCTGCAGTGCAAAAAGATTCTCGGAACTTTAATATGCATTAAGCAATCTAAAGTACAATCGTGAAATTTTGTGTGTGTAGTCTAGCCTGCTGTCAAAATTGCCTTTGCTGTTGCAACATCAACTGCTTACATTCCAGGGCTGCGTGCCAGATCCCCCTAAAACACACACATGCAGTGAGACGCACACACACACACACACACACACACACACACACACACACACACACACACACACGCACACGTACGCAGACGGACAGACGCACAAACACACAGACACACACACACACACACACACACACACACACACACACACACACACACACACACACGTACGCAGACGGACAGACGCACAAACACACAGACACACTTGCAAAATCAATAATCTTCAGTCCCCCTTGACAAACAAACACACCAGAGCTTGTCCGCAGTATGAGGCTTTTCCATCCTGCCAAGTCTCGGTCAGTCCACAACTTGTGTGTAAAATTGTATCAAGCAACTTTTTAAAAATAATTGTTCAGATTTTTTGAGATGTTTAAAATCCACAAGTTGGCTCACGGAAACTTCATATGCGCCCGAAGTCAGAGGTCTGAAACAAACACGAATATAGCAGCTGCAAATCAGACGTTTAGCTTCTGAATGACAAAACCAGGCACATACCAATACAAATATACTGTAAATAATTTTGAAATCATGTTTGAAATCTAATGACAGAGAAGAATTTTGATCTGAGGCCAAATAAGTACAGCAACTTGTACTGGAATAACCATCAGAGTCCAATTTGTGCACTTGTGCTCTGTGCTGTAAGCCTTCAACATAAAATGCTGCAAAACGGCCATCTATTAACTAATAAGAGACTCTATTTTTAATAACAATGTATTCATCATATCTGGTTCTAGGTCACAAAAATATTAAAGCCAAAAACAAACAACAAAAAAAAGATTTTGATATAACAAGCACAGCTGCTCACTGTAAAACAAAGGCCACTAGGGGTAATAAAATATGCATTTTCATATAAAAACGTGTTGGACTCACCCATGTTAACGTCCAGACAGAAGGGGTCCATAGTGAGCTACCTCTGGCAGACAGACAGATCCACAGATTTATGTCTTCCCCTGTCAGGTGCAAGCTTGTCTTGGAGATCAGATGAGGTCTAACTCAGAATGGTCTCTCACCAAACTCTTTTTCTTTTTTTTTTTTTGTTAGTTTTTTCTATCCAGCTCACTTGCAAAGAATGGACAGTCCCCTGCTGCAGATCAATCTGTTGAGAGCTCCCCATTCTGGGCATTAGGAAATCCTGGCTTTCTTTAGTTCTAAGGCAATCGAAAGAGAGCAGTGCATGGCTGAACTCCTGAACAGGACTTTCTCATGCTCGCTGCTGCCTTCCAGGACAATGCCGCTGCTGCTCGGGGTTTGTTTTCTGCTTGTTTTTACTATGTGTGGGGCTTCAACGCCACTTTTGTTTCGCAGTTGTGCATTTGCGGGGCATCATTCAAGAACACAATGATGAATATTATCAGGGCTTCACACACAGGTGGCACATGCTAAGTTACCCTAACTGCAGCATAAATCATGCATGATAAATGACTGCATTTTCTCATGGACTGAGCACCATTATTTGGGCTCCTGCAGCAACAGTAGGTTATAATACAAAGGAAAAATAGTGTTTAGGAATAGTTTACGGCAGTAATTTCAGCTATCATACATATTTTAAAAATATAGATATAATCATGTATGTAGCTTTTTTATTTTACAATTTTGCCAGCAATTAAATAAACATCTCATATTGACAGACTCATCTCCCAGTGTTCCAAAGCAGTGGGCAGGACATTTGTTAGATAAATTTGCAGGCTTGGAAGGATCTATAACATCATTCCATCACATAGACTGTGACATGAGGCCATGGACACATATGAACCTATTTGGTATTGAGACATCTCAGGGCTAGTAGTTCAGTCCCTGAACTGTAATGGGCCAATTCAATGGGTTTATCACGTCTTTTTGGAGCTCATGTTCATTGCTGCACTATTCATTTTAAGAACTAGGCCATATTCTGTATCAAGAGAGATGCTCCTTCCTTCCTATTGATGTAGAATTTTTTTTGTTTTCATCACTCATTTATGTGGGGAAAAAAAAGGGAAAAAAGTAGCTTGATTTGGTTAAACTGACCTTTTGGTCATGACTATTTCCTGCTCATCATTATGTCTGTAATAGCTGTAATTGCAAAAACACTTTTTCTTTTGATAAAATGGCCACTTAATATTCTGGACAACAATTCAGCTGTAACATTTTGTACAGAAAAATCATGTTTTCTTGAAAAATATGCTCCAAAATATGGTGGATTTGTATGACCACATCCTGGCACTATAAAATAATTCCTACTTTATCCGTATTAAGTCTAAAATCTATGACATCTAACAGTGAGTCATGCAAAGCTCTATCTGGCAAGTTTAATGTCCGTGTTGTCTATGATATATAGCCATAGCAATAAGGCTCATAAAAATGTACATCACAGAAGTGTCGTAGCTAGAAATTGCACCATATCTTCTTCCTTTTGTGTCATTGGACATATCTCTAGGACACATTGAAAAGAATTAGCTCAGAGGCAAAATGCAAATGGCTCTTGGAAATCCTTATGTTACTATAACTGTCATATTCGTATGTGGAATTATATTTCTGACCCTGAGTGTCTGAACCGTCAGTGTAATTACGTAGGTCTCTAATGGTTCTTGGTTATCAGGCTTAATGGGCCTTTGAGCAGATTTGGTCTTAAGTGGAATGTCTGAGTGATTTAGGAGAATTTGTGGCATTTGCTGATTTTCTCCTAAGTACAAATAAAATGTGTGAGTGACCCACACCTGTCAGAGGAGTCAAGTGCAGACAGATATTCTTCCTCCAGGCAGAGGGGGGAAAAAAAAGCATTTTTGACTTAAAGATCACAATAGAGTGATGGAGAAATGCACTTAAACACATAAGTAAAACAGACATAGTCCAAAATTGATATTCCACTCATGAAAACATGATCATCATAGTCTGCCAAGTTATTGAGGCTTTTTAAATATTATGATTTGGCCTCTTTTTTTCCCATTGGCAACCTTTTGTAGTGGTTTTAGGGTTTTTAATGGGGCCATATCAGAAGTTAAATTGGGATTTGGAAGGTGAGGGGAGTCTTTGGTTTCAGGATTGCCGTTAGTGCATATGCATGTGTGCATCAGCAAAAGCAGAAAAAAAAAATTTATATACTTTGAATCAAAAACTGCCATTGATTGATGAGTAAAGGACCCAAATGGAGATGCTAGAAGCAGGTGTTACAACACAAAATTTGAGCTTTATTAAAAAAAAATAAATTTAAAAAATGATACTAAAACTATAGTCCAGATCAATCAAAAGCAAAAATGAGCTAAAAATCTGAAAATGTTAACAAAAGCATGGCACCAAACTGATGCAAGAAATAAACATAAAAATGTTTTAAAAACCAAATGTACAAACCAGAGGCAGAGGACAAAAATAGAAAAAAAAAACTCAGGCAGATGAACACAACGGTGGTAAATGTTACGGAGAGTGCAGAGGCTCAAGTGCAGGTAAGAGATTACAGACACAGATTAAGTTCTAGAATGCTTTATTTACAGAATGACAGTAATTCCAGAAACTGGAATCTAGGAAACAGAACCAAAGTATAACTAGCTTGATGCTGCTGAACTAAAGAGCCCCTCTAGTGGGCTGGTGGAACAAATACAAAACTAAGAAAACCCACGTTTGGTAACACCAAGGCAGGAATCCCAAATAATAACTAAGAATAAAATAACAGAACTAAAACCAACAGCAATCCTGAAAACAAACCCCAGAACCAGAGTAATTATTTACACTACAACAGGTCTAAAACCAGAGAATACTACAGGATACACGCAAACAAACTACTGTAAATACTAACACTGGTTTAACTGTCATCTGGTAATGCTAGGGAACAGAACCTTAACTCACTTCTTCAGAGGAACAGAGTTCGGAGTAGACGGGAGGCCAGGCTTAACCAGTCCAGGCTTAACCAGTCCAGGTAAGTGGATCCTCTCCACAGGTGTAAAAGCCAGCGATGGAGTGGCTGGAATGGAGGAATGGCAACAGGGAGTCCTGGGTTCCGCCAGAACGGTGTTGGCGTTTCAGATGGCGAGGCTCGGCTGACAGCAGGTGTTTCTTAAGAGGATTCCAGATGACAGGGTGGGAGAGAAAACCCAGCAGAAGGTCCGGGAACAAAAGCAGGCAGGAGTCAAAGCAAAAGAGGACAGGATTACTGAAAGTAAAAGAACTGTGGCGCACACTATGAACTGTGTAAAGCACTGACTATTCATTGTTCACAGTCCCACATCCAAAACAGAGTGGCGTCTCATTATAAGAAGGAGCAGGAGTAGCTTGATTGCTAGACTCCCACCTGCACACAATCTGTCAATCATTGATTAGGCACACCTGCAGCAGCCTTCTGCACCAGCACACACCTGAGAGTGAGAGAGAGAGCGAGAGAGGGAAAGAATGGAGCTAGAGGTGGAGAGAGCACTGCTGCTGATGACAGTAAACAGGACAAACTGATAAAAGATACAGGACTATCTATCTATCTATACAGAGAGAACTAACTGGGGAGACAAAAAACAGGTAAAATGAGTGAATGTAATTAAAAGAGGAGGGCAGAGAGACAAGGGGAGGAGGTAAAGCAACAGAGACATATAAAGACAGGAATCTTCACAAAATAAAACAAGTAATAACTAAACAAAACCCAAGACCATGACAAAAAAGGAGTTATGCAGGAGTTAAATGGGAGGCCTATGACTGATATCATTTAACTGACTGTACATAACAAGGTTTCAATCTGCACTGACAAACCTCTGCTCTGCAAAACAACCAGCTGATGACAATGAAACCTTTCTGTAAGTGCACTCCCCTGTGTATCAGTGTCACATATGGAAATGGTAGCATTAGGCTGCCACTGGAGGAGGACGAATAATGGAATTGATGCATGGACCAGTCCTTTTTTAATAAATGCATTAAAATGGATTAATTTGCATCCTTTAACATTAAAATATACACAGAAATGAATGATGTTATTGGTGGGAAACTAGCTTAAATTATGGAGTGATTTAAGTCGATGTGATATTATGCGCTAACCACACTTGCTAGGCCAGCAGTTTATATCTCAGTGTAATAACTAGCTGATCTCAAGCAGGCCAAAAGTACATGTTGGTAAATACGCTTTTAGGAAAAATTTAAAAGTATGTTGTGTCAGCAGCACATTCGACCAGTTTATATTCAGTTAGAAAACATAATAAGGTCTCTGTGTTAGTTTCTGGCCTGTTTCTGTCCTACCTTATCATCCATCCACCTATCCGCCATCTGCACTATCTAACTAGGATTGTTTGTTGTGTGGTTGTTTCTAAATCATCCATTTAAACTGTATCGTGGCTTAAAACTATAATTAAAAGTGTGGGAAGATGGCTGGACCGAAGATGTTTGCATGGTTCACCTCAGCTCCACTCACACTTCACCTTTTTGCTTATTTTTGGATTAGCTTGAAGTTTGGAGAAGGCAGTCATTGCCAAGATGGCACTGAGCTTCAAAACTACTAAAACAGAAGACTGGTCCATTTTTACATACAGTGTATCGTCCTTATGCCGGCTGCTCTCAAGTGTCTCTCTCTGTGTCACCCAACGGTGTGACATGACCTACTGTAGGCTAAGATATTTTATTTTCTAACATTACAGTAAGTGTCATATCTATCTGACACCCGCACTATTCATTAACTGCTTTGCTTTTGTGATTGAACTTCATGTCAAATCATTTCCTTACGATTTCAGCAACACCAGGCGCCACTCAGGCATTATTAGCAGCTGTGCTATTAATATTTTCTAATTGTTTTGGATCCTCTAATGCCACTTATGGCACTGCATCAGCATTTTTATATTTTTTTCTGCTGATTTTGTCAATAAAACCTAGCCACAAGTACAACAGAACAAGTAGCCTTACGTCACATTCATGCTAATGACCTTAAGTGTTAAACCAGCACCTCCTCGTGAACAGCTGGCATTTATGCGTGGCTGAAAATTGATTTGTGGTTGGACAAACTGTACAGAGAGAAAAAAAAAAACGTAAAATAGAGATCTGAGGTAAGAATGCCAAGCGTGTGCAATCACTGCAGTGAGTATGGCCTGAAGGATAAAATTATCACCACACTGCTCCTTTTCTTTGGATCTACATCAAATAAACCATGCATGAGAAGCCTGAGCAGCCAGTTCTCACTTCACACCATGACGTGAATTACCATAAAATTACCATTAATACCAAAGCAGAATGATTCATAACACCACAAAGAAAGTTATTACCCCACATGCTAACCTCGAGAAAAGCCTACATTATGCCATCCCATGACTGATGTGTTTAAACATTTCCATACCTGCAACGCCCACATCCTGACCTGCAGCTCGACCCGGAGGTCACAACCCCTTCACACCAGCGCTGGGTAAATATTTCCTTCCTGATTCGAAAGAACCACACTCAGCTGGACTGGATTTCAGCAGTTGAGTCAGAAAAGACTCAGGTGTGAGAGACAAATTAGACAAGAAGAGGATAAAGGGGAAACAGAGGTTGGTTGGTGGTGTGCCAAGGAGAAGGAATGATTAGACCAAAGCAGACCCCTTTATGTCCATCATTTTAAAAGCCACGGTTAGTATGTGAGTCCATCCTGCTTTAATTAAAATTTCTGGCCTGAAGGGGCTCTTGTCCGTTGCTTGGGGCTTGCAGCGGTACTCACACCACATGTGCAACTTTTCGGGAGGGAGTGGAAGTGGGAGAATGGGGAAGGATGGGGGGGGACATTTGAGACTGTTTAAACAAATCAGCGAGGAATATCAGTCACCGAGGACTCTGCAGGAGATGCTGTTGGTCTGTTCCCCTGCTGCAGAGGCATTTGTCTCCCCATGAGAGACCATTTTGTCATCAAAAAGGAGGAAAAAGAGATATTTCTAGACAAAACCTGTGTGATTTCCCCCCGAGCATAAAAGCACACTGGCAAATTACTGCAATCACATGTCGCTGGCATTTAAGTTGAACGCCTCCTAATGAGCTATCGGCTGTCTGCGGGACTTCTGACATGTGCGGAGCTGTCCAGCAGACATGCACGTGTAAAAACCCAGATGGTCAGATGTAATAAACATCGCCGGCGTTTTTGGCTCACATAAAGTGCATGGCGCTGGTGTTTTATTTCATCAGGGCCTCGGGGCACAAATGCGTTCACCCAGACTCTGGAGCGGGCTTTACGAGCGCGAAGAGCGAAGACTGTTTCTATCCTTGTTTGAATTTTGAAAAACAGGGCATGTCGAACGGGGAGGAATAACAGAGACCTTAGGGGTAGGCAGCAGGAGGAAGGAGCTCAGGTGGCTTCCTATTGGTGCCGGATGTTTTAGCGAGGCAACATGGCGGCGAGAGGCCTTGCGACAAGAGGTCTGTTTAGAACCTCGGCTGCGCTGTGAGGCAAGCAACCACATCTGTTTTCACTCAAAACAATCAGGGGCCGGCACTGCAGGCAGCTTGAGCCTGTTATTAAAGGCTTTCTGGGGCCTGCTGAGGGACAGCCCAGACACGGTGATTTATCCACTCTTTGCTGAGTGGATGAGGATAGAGTGTGATGTATATGGACGTGGAATTCCAATCAGTCAATCTCGCCAGAACACCTACCCAGAAGGAATCGAGGCTGCAACAGGATGTAACTGTGCCTCGCAACCTGGATCAGAGAGACAATTTTACTATTAAAACCGATTGTTTTTTGTGCCTCACGTCATTCAACTTCAAAGATCTCAAGGATAGAGCAGCGGTGAATCCGTACTTAGGGGTTCAACTGCCGTGCACCACTTATTTTCTGTTAGAAAGCGCTCATTGAAATTATGAGCTAAACTTTCCAGACAGTGCCAAGGTATGATCTCACGTGTATAAGGCCACACTGCTGGTTTACTCAGCAATCTGCATTCTGAGCAGCTTCATTAAACAGGCTTGAATCATCAGATCGTTTTTCACTGAGGGCAGACTTGCACAGGAGTTTATCTTTTTGGCTTGGGGACGTGGAGAAGATCGGAGAAACTCGTGGAAACCTAGAAAGAAAAAAAAAACCTCCACTCATGCTGAGCTTTTCTTCGGGGCACTGCCTCGCTCCTCTGAACGCCAAAGCGGGCTTTTAAATAATTTGGGGAGAGCCCTGTGGAAGCTGAATAATTCACTGCAGCATGATGAAGTCTCTAGCCAGCTGGGTGTTCCATTAGTGGACTCACCACTCGACAGCTCTATTGCCTTGCAGTTCCAGCAGAGGAGAAGGAGTGCCAGGGAGACGAGTGTGTCTCTGCGAGGGAGGGGGGGGGATCATCCTGTCCTCACTCTGCCCACTTCAATTACATCAGCCACAGTCCTCTGAAAAAGAGAATAGGGCACTGTCTGCCCATTTTGCTCCAGACAAGCCTCCATCCTCCACGCTCGACACGTGACGGCAGCCTTAAAGAACCCCGGTGCTGGACATCTGATGGGAAGGTGATGGAAAAAGAAAAAGAAAAAACAGAAAGAAGAGCATGTCTGCAGAGCGTTTGACATCTAATTCCTTTTGCCTCACCACCTAAACAGACAGTTTTAGGCTGCTGAAGTGACCGATCCAGCTCCTGTCCAGATGGCTGCCTTTGCTGGACAGTTTTCTGGTGGTACAAAAACGCCGTCCTGCTGCGGCAACATCACCAGTTTAGCTCATCTAAGCTCCTGTGGCAGAAGAAGCCATGAAACGAATGGACACACAAGATCAAACGCTGCTCGGCTATGACTAAAATCTACTTTCCTGAGAGGCCTCAAAGAAAAAAATTGGATTTTCTGCTGAGGGATATTTGCCAACTTACTGTCTCTCCAACATGCCAATTATCTGAGTACGAAATGTGAAAAAAGTACAGACCTGTCGGTGAGTTACCATACAGGTACACATGAACTGGAAGAACTCCACGTAGTTCCTTCATATAGGACTTAAAGCGGCTCATGTGCGTCCTGAATATGGTCAGTCTTCTGTTGGTTCCAGATATCACTCAGATTAACCTTGCTGCATTCCCAAGGCCTGCCTCCTTGTCTGTGCATAGGCTCCGTCAACTGTTGCCCTCGCTGACAGAGTAGCCAGCCTTACCTTGTGCTGCCAGCCAGCCTCATTCATAACATCATCACCTTCACTTGGCCATGTCACGCCTCGTAGGGGAGATGGATGCCTCCCACCCAAGGACGGCTGGGTAATGGTCCTCATCCAGACTTCAAGACGGGCTGCAATCACCTGTCATTCCCGATCTGTATGCTGCAAGCCAGGGGTGAGATTGACGGCGCCAAGACAAAGAGGAAGTGGTGGAATTTCATCAGAGGAAGGGATGAGCTCTGCAGGACAACACAGTTCAGACCGGCGGCTGAAAGAATACAGTATGTGCTTCTGTACTAGGATGGATATGAAATTCTGCTTTACTGGCTTTTTGAAACAGTCGCTATGAAAATGGATTGTGCATTAAAGCTCTAGAGACAATTTTACATTAATGTTTAACCACAATTATTTCTCAAATCAACAAAGGGTTGCTGATACCTTCAGTCTCACGAGCTGTGTTTGCATGTCATCCTGAAATGTTGTAAAAAAATTGAAAAATAAAATGCAAATTAAGCTTGTTGCCACCGACTGCTTTGGAGTGAATGAACAGAGTAGGTTATAAACAGATCACAAGAAGCTGGAAACTCTTTGTTAACTGCTAAAAACCACCAAACACCTCCAAAAAGAAGAAACAAACAAAACTTTGGTGATCTATGAGCCAAAAAAAAAAAAAAAAAAAATGGAGAAAAGTGTACAGCAATTGCATTCAGTTGGGTAACTTGTGATCACTTTTTCATGTCAGCTACTGTCGGCCATGTTTAAGGCTGTCCGGAGACAAAAACAACAAAGGATGCGGAAACAGTTGATGACTTGTGGAGTAACTTAGTCAACAGGCGTTAAGCCTTCTCATGAAAAACCATCTCAAGTGTGTGCAAAAACTTTCTCAAATTTTGCAATTTCCATTAGCTTTTTCTATTTTGTTACTTCAAAGTATGCATACAAATGTCATATTCCAACATATCTACTGAGAAGCAACAGCTAACTCAACAGCTTAGTGCAGCTCTCAACGCTTTCAGGTGTTATTTTGGATTTGTTCTCCAAAATAAAACCATCTGCAGTTGCCCCAAGCTCTCAAAAAAGGCCAGTTGCATTCTACCTGCCAAGCTTGAGACAAAGATGAAACGAAACAAGTGTCTAATGATGAGGAGGGAACAAGATATGGAGACTTTGACAGCATTCTCAGAAGAGGGTGAACAAAATCAAGGCTCAACTTGGGTATATTTGAAGTCATATTTTCCATTTATGTCTTTGTGTAACAGCAGTCATGCAACAATTGTTTTTTATTTACTTTTTTATACATATTTAATTATCCTTCATATGGCTTCATCCATTATACTTCTATGGCTCCTCTGCTCATGGGTAGTCGACTTCAAACACTAATACTTCTACTACAGCAATTTATTGAAAAAAACATGAATAAAATTACCTTAGAATAAAATAACGCAGTCATGGATTACGATTTGTGTCAAACAATCTCCATTTGTCTTCAAAAAATACACAATCCCAGCTGTGTAGGGGCAAAATAGACACAACTCAGACTCAGGTTCTTCCCCTTTAAGCCCAGGACTCTTGAGCGTTGAAAGTCTAGACCTCTGATTAAAATTTAACATCTGCCAAAGTTCTGTGAATCTTTCATATTCCTCTGGGGTGCACCATGATGAGTCTAGTGAACACTAATGAACACATAATGAGCTACAAATAGCTCTCCCAATGGTCTGGTTTCTATACAGCTTCCTGTGTCCTTAGAATCATCTCAGCTGGAAGGGGGAAAAAAACCCAAACAATTAAATATCAGTAGTTTACATGGTTACAGGGAGACATGTAAGATGGAAAAGAGTGATGCTGCAGTCAGTGGTGAGATTATAAGGAGGGATATTGAAGATTTTTGATACAAACGGCTTAACTGGGAATTTATGAGGCTCTTAAATGAAGAATAAAAATGGGAGACATTCAAATCAGGGTTGGGACACTGTTAACAACTGCTTGCTTTGTAAAAAAAAAAAAAAAAAAAAGAAAAATTTTTGCTGATTTAAGCCTTTATGTCTTTATTAATATCACCGATGACAGCATATCCATGACTCGGGGCACTTCCTCTTTGGCAGATTACTTGGAAAATCTCTTAATCCGTCACCAGTTAGCTGTTTTCTCAAACACCCCAACAGTCATCCCTACATGTGAGGCAGGCAGCTCTCTACAGGCTTTGGACTCCCTCCAGCTCTGGGCAAAGGGTGAAAATGACAGAGGGATGACAAAATACAAATGTAGGACAGAGGAGGGGGGAGAGAAGAGAGGTAATCATTGTGCTATAATTCATCTGGTCTCTCCTCCTGAGGGCCGCCTTAATCTATGGTCTGTTAATAAGGAAACACTGACAAAACGCTCATATTTGAGGTGTAGCTGCAGTTTTTCATAAACATTTTAACTGCTACCCAGCTAGAGTGACTGATGTTGATATTTTTAGATTCTAACTTTCCAGATGAAATACGCAACCATCAACCAATGTGAGGTTTTCTGTTCTGTCCAGCATTGTCAATTCTCTAAATTTCTCTCCTCCGATGTTTTAACTCTACTGCTTCCATCCATTTGTTTTACATCTATTTTAGTCTATGCACAAAAAGTTGAGTTTAAATAAAATACTGCTGAGGTAATTTTAAAAAAAACTTTGTTGCAATTGATCGGGTGTGTGACTTAAGCATCCTCTGATGCTTCAGTCTTTGAATGATCTGAAAACAGCAGATTTTGTGTAACATTTTACAGTTTTTTATTCAGTTTGCATCATCAAAGTGCCTGCTTATTAAAATTAGATATGGAAATTTCATTATTTTTTTTAAATTTTCACTCATCACTCCACCAGGGTACACTGCAGAGTTATGTGACAACTGGCGCTGGTTGTCTGTCTGTCTGTCTGTCTGTTAGCAACATCACTCAAAAACTGACAGATTTGGATGAAATTTTCAGAGAAGGTCAGAAATGACACAAGAACCAAGTGATTAGATTTTGGCAGTGATGCGGCTTACAGTCTGGATCCACAGATTTGTTAAACATATCTATCGTTGTGAGATAGCGGCACGGCGGCACTGTAACCATGACAACAAGTGAACGCTACGTCAGCTGCCTACTGACGATCACATGATTGTGATCCTACTAAAAATTGATGGCTGCGGACTTATCTGGACTTTTACGTCGGAAATGACACAAATTGTGAGGATGTTTCCGAGTCCCATTGATTCCCATATAGATACATATTTAGGTCATGCGATTCAGTATCCGTACATAACGTACACATGTATAACACACCTGTGCTCAGCACAAGGTCATTTTGTTTGCGGGTACATCTATATTAAATGGCCACATTGTATGTTGCCATGATTTCTTATCATCTATAGCTAATAAACAAATTCTACTTTTCGAGAAAAAAAAATGCTGCATCTCTGGCAATGCCATATGGATGAATGAATGTTTGAGAACATGTCAATGAGAATGCAGTTTTGCTGTAAAGGAACATGATGTTTGTGAGACAGGGTTGAACCATTCAATAATTTTGTTTATGAGAGTTTGGAGATGAATACCACAAAAATGACTCATAAACTAGATTTATGAGCCAAACTGTTGTGTTTGTTCCTGGGATTTAATAGAGTAACCACCTGCAAATGCTTTTTCCTGAAACACTGAAATAGAAAATAAAAAAAATGAGTCATTTTAAAAAAAAGTTCAAAAATCAATGAGTGCAATTAAAATTTCCATCCATTTGTGAAGTCACTGAGAAAAATGATAATGGGAGGTTCCAACCCAGTTTTTATTTGTTTCATTTTTATGACGCAAATTGAACAAAGTACTGCAATGCGTTACACAGAAATGGTTATCCTGAAATCCCAAATTGCAATGATTTAATGTGATCTGACTGAAAACAATCACCCCATGTTTACTTGTTGTGCACAACCATTAATTTTAGGTGTAAAAACTAGGTAATAGACATGCACATTGCATTTTTTTTGTTGTTGAATTGCTGTAAATTGTCCTTAAATGTGCACTCAGTTTGGATGAAAACTTAGTTATTGACACTTTAAAAGTGCATAAATTCTTTTTATTTCTTTTTCTCTTATTTTTTGAAGTCTGTCAGTCAATTTATTGAACAAGACGTACAAAATATAGATTACTCTACGTCTCTCTGCTCAAACGCATCCATTTTCCAGACTTTAATGCTGTGTACAGACAGAGTGACGCTGAAAGGGAATGATTTAAATTGACAGAACAGGCACGTCCAGGCCGACATGAAGAGGACTAACCAGCTGAAGCAGGGGAAGGCGGGGTCAGCATAATGTGCTGAGACGAGCTGCCAAGAAAAACTTCATTTCCACCACACTGTTGCTGTGGCAGACCGACTACTCGAGAGAGAAAATACATGAAAGAGGGAGGTGAGTGGTGGGATGGAAATGTGAATAAAGAGCGAACTCGCTGGGGTGCCGAGTCTCTCCTTTTCATCCTCTGCTGCTTTTATACAGGAGCTTAAGCAGATAAGAATCTTCCAGGAAGACAAAGTTGTTATGCTTCCATCCCACTGTACATCTACCTGCATCTCTTTTTGTGGCGCTGCTTTGACATGCAGATAGAATACAGTCAATATAAGATTACATTAAGATGCAGAAGGGAGGAAAGGCTATAATACTTTCTGCTGAGAAAACGATGTTTTTCTACTCCTTTGAACAAACCTTGTCATGAATCATCAAGGTGTAAACAAGTTGTTTACTCTCGTCCATATTAATTACACCTATAAATAACAAATTAATAGATTTTTAGCTCAATTTTTAACAAGATTTAGATCATTTTAGTTATTATTCATAGTTGATATTATATGCTTTTACAGTATGTTCAGTTTTGTCCCGAGCAGGAAGTTCCTTTATAACAAGAGTCTACGTCAAATTTTGAACTGGACATCTATTTAGAATGTATAAATAGCCTATATGACCATAAGAAATGGATGTATAATCCTTTTTTCAATCTTTCAGAGAGCAAGAAGAGTAAAACAAACAAACAAAAAAAACCATTTTCCTTAATTTGATCCACACTGGAGCTTCTAAAATCAGTATGTGCCGGTCATATTTGACCCAGAACATCATAAATATACAGAAGTTTGCAGCACCTACACAAAAGTAGGTCATATTTTTGTGTATTTTGGGTCCTTTTAGAAAAAGCCATCAAAGTTTAGGCTGAACAATGATATTTAAGGTGTTTTTTTACTGTTGTCAAATGTGAAACGGGTCAAATTCACCCAAAAAGTATGTTAAGATTAATATAGACGCAGTAAAAAAAAACTTTTTTTGTAATGCAGTGTTACACAATGACAAAATGACACAGTCACCAGTTGACAAGCAAAGTGCAGGCTGTGAAGTATTTTTTTTTGTGCGAATCCATTACCTCATATTTTTATTTCAGCAC
The DNA here is from genome assembly GCF_022539595.1 of Amphiprion ocellaris. Classification (NCBI taxonomy): domain Eukaryota; kingdom Metazoa; phylum Chordata; class Actinopteri; family Pomacentridae; genus Amphiprion; species Amphiprion ocellaris. The sequence continues at coordinate 26,049,993 of NC_072782.1, read as the reverse complement.
GCTGACATTTCGATCGGACACGTGGACTCGAGCAGGATTTCTGTGAATCACACAGGCACAATGATTCACATATTGTTACACAACAATTGCGAATGACGTCGTTTTTCTTTTGCGGTTTTAGAAGACATTGTTGCTTTAACTTCTTTTTCAGGAGTTTAAGTTGAGGTTGTTGCAAAACGTGAGCTTTAAACTTCATCTGGAAAAGCATCAATGCAAAGTCTCAGTGACAGAGCAACAGCAGTAAACTTCAGCCCTGTGTTTGAACTCTTAAAGGTGCACAATATGACTGTGCATAAAACCACCACTCTTACACATAAAACTTTAAACTCACTATCAGGCAGCAGCAGACGGTGGAGAAGTCTATCCAGAATCAGACGGACCTCTGGGCACTTCGCTGTGTCCCAGTTATCATGCTTTAAAAAAAAAAAATACATAAAAATCTTAAATACAGATTAATTCTATTTTGTTCACAACGAGGCCATTTTGTCCACGTTGGTTTTAATTTAATCATTCTCTCCATGAGCCGACACGGGGACTTTGTCTCACAGCAGGAAGGCGAAGGAGCCGGTGCCAAACCGAGCAGCAAAGCAGATCAAAGAAATCGACCAAAAATCTAACGTAGAGGAAAAAGAGAGCGAGTGAAGGGCTTTCTAGTGCTGTAAATTTAACAAAAGTGAGCACAGCGGGACTATTGGCTCATGGCTATCCTTATATATCAAAACACACATGCAAATTAAACCCATCTGCACAAAAAAAAAAAATTGTGCAACAACATTGGTAAATGGCGCAACATGTATTATTTTCACTGACAAACTGTAAGATGCTTTTTTTGGGATTATACTCGGAGCAGGACTCGTCACTCTAGCAACCCTGAAAACAACCAGAGCTTTTGTGTTTAGCGTGTCATTGGGCGTATTTTAAGCCAAACCATGATCATTTCTTGAACTGATCCAAGTAGTTTTGGTGCCAAAACTTAACCAAGTCTTTTTGTGGCATAAACAAAAGCAGACAGCAGCAGAAAATGACAGAAAACAGCAACGGAGAGCAAAAGTATGCAGGGTGTATTTAACTAAACTAAAGAAAACTGTTGAAAAAAATTTACTTCAAATAGTGGCATGCAATTGAATACTATTACAGATTTTTTTTGCTATTTACAGAGGTACATTACAGTGCAGGTACAGTGGGATTCTTTGCGTGTTTTTCGACTTTGTAAAGCAAACAAACAAGAAAAGGTAAAGAATAAAAGTAAAAGTAAGAATATATTTATCCAGATTATGTCAACAAGTAATATTAATGCCACAGATTAAAGTTCAGTGTAAAAATCATTTAATTACACTCAAATGGGCATTGCTGGAAAGCCAACTTGAAGTTTCTCATTTTTCAGACTCTTATTTGCTCTACCCAAATGTAAATTGTAAAACATGCTGTTGTACTTAGACTAACTGTTCTTTCCTTATCTTTTTTCTGTGATCCTACTTCAAGAAATCAGCGGTTTTCAATTTGAAGAAATGTGGACATCTTGATGTCAGATGCACAATACTAAAGGAGCAGCAAACCCAATTTTTCCTCTTTTGTTGAAGTTAAAACACCAGTTTAAAGAGACAAAATTACCACAAAAGTAAACTGATTTCACCAAAGCAGAAATATAAATGAGATGTCTTTAAAACAGTACTTTAGTTACTTAAATACACGTTTCATTTTGTAGACCAAAAACCAACCAAGTTGTTGTGGTACTAAACCTTTAAAAAAGTAGATTCAAAAAGTAAAAGAAGTCAGCAACTGAAAATGAAAGTTAACAGTGAAAAATACCACAAAACTGCCAATTTTGAAATGAAGGTTTTGTGTTTTATGCCTCCTGTAACCCTCCAGCCTCCTTAGTAAGTAACTAAGGAGGCTGGGAATGGAACTCATCACTTTTGTAACTCAGAAAATGGAGAAGAAGCTCCAAACATGTTGTGAAAAAGGACCAGCTTTTACTCAAAAACTTATATTTTCCGAAACCTAACCAAGTAATTTTGGTGCTTAAGCCTTACCAAGCTTCTAACAAGTAGTTATCATTCTGAAAGAGTCAAACAAAGAGTCGAATACTACACTCAAGACTGACAAAAATGGTTCCACATTAGATGCAAACCTTGAGCATCTGGATTAAAGTCCTGTTGCTGATTTGTGCCTCCATCCTCCCTCCTTACATGCAATTTTTTTTTTGTTTGTTTGTTACTGTACTTTCCAAATGTAAATAAAGCAGTTAATTGTACAGGAGTGTAATTTAGGGTGAAGTACACTGTGGAAATCTAAAAATGTGCAGCATTTTTTATTTTTTTTTGAAAAACTACCATGATTTTGCACTGTGAACATATACATTGTAGCAACACTGTGTTAGCAAATTCCACTTGAACTAAAACAATCTGCACGCAGTTGATAAATGATAAAATGAGCTTGAAAATCATTGCTGATTCCCCTTCCCTTAATCAGCTCATTTATTCTGCTTTTCAGCTGTTACAGATCTGAACTAGAACCCACCTTTTCCCTCTCTTTTCCGCCAGTTTAATTTCTCTCATCCTAGCAATCCATTTCCATCTAACTTCCATCCATTCTGGTTACAGCAACCATCCTGCAAGGTGCTGATGAAGCCATCATCATTCTCCTCTTACCCGACGCCCCCTGACAGCTGCCTTCTCCCTGTATAAATGTTTGTTTTCCCAGCAAATGTAGGGCAGAGCGCTGCAGCGCCGACACAGACCCCCCTGTGCGCCCAACGCCCCCTTAGAGCTGCACTTACAAGCACTGGAATCAAATACACCAGGCGTGATTCAGTCGGGAGGGTGGGGCGAGGTGGGGTTGCATTCAAAAAACGACATCCCGCTGAGGATAATTAACATATGCAGAAATCCAGTTTGTGTCTGGGATGTGCGCCTGCACTGTTCCTGCAAACATGAGTGAGTGTGTTGTTGTGTTGCCCTGAAAATGTTACACAAGTGGGAAGTGAACCTCTTCCCTCCTGCCAATATATTCCAAAAGGACTAGAAACACGATTGTTGCTTCACATCTGACAAGGCTTCCTCGTTTCTTCTGGAAAATCTGTTTCCATTAGTTCGCCGCTCGTTTCGATATGCCAACTTTTCCCTCTCTGCCAAGTGTAACGTTATTTTTCCGTGTTCTTTCTTTCTTTTTTGCGTAAATTCAGATCAAGCCTTGAAACACGTGGATGAAAACCTAACCAGTGGGTGAAGAAATGACTGAGCGACTACGTTAACGAACGGCACGTTGAGTAAGTGTGAAAAAGAGCAGAACCCTGTGACAGACCCAGAATAAAACTCAGTTGGTCAAGGCTCACGTCCAACTCTGCAGCCAGACCCTGGGATAAATCCAAAGGCAGTGATTTAAAAAACTCTCGCTTTCAGCAATATCGACACATGGCAGCCGTGATATGTTAAAGGTTAAAGAAATATCCTGATTATGACAAGAACAAAACGTATGATGAGGTTTATGAATTACAAAAATGGTTTAAGTTGGCATTGAAAGTACAGTAATTCCTTGTGTGGAGAATTGTGGAGTATCACTTTACATAATTGTAACTTCCTCTAAATGAAAATGTCCCAAGAAGCACTGAAAATATAGTATCCAAACACTGGTGATTAAATATAAATACAAATTAGTGTACTTCAGCATTATCTTGTCACGAAACTTCCTGCTTCTTTTTGACCACATTTCAAAGCATTTTTTTTCAAAAACTGCATTTATTTGATTGCTTCAGTTAGCAGTTATTTTACAATTTAAGCTTTTTTCATGCAAAAAAAGTGAAGTAATTGTAAAAGAAAAATGCTATTTTGCTCAAAATTTTTAAAAAAAGTACAACTAAACCAGTTGTTTGATTAACAGAAAATGAGCTTGTTTTGGATAATTTTTCATGCAAACATGCCAAACATTTTATGGCTCCAGCTTGTCAACTGTGAGTATATTTTACTTTTCTTTGTAATAATTTGTTGAGAAAACAAACATTTTGAAGGGGTCACTTTGAACTCTGGGTAACTGCGATGGAGATACCAAAATATTTTCAGAATTTTTACATAAAACAAAACAAAACAAGTATTCTAATAAAACGGGGGGAAAAGTTCATTCATTTCAATTCCAAAAAAATAATAAAAAAAAAAAAAATCCCCACCAATCTACTATGGGTTGAGGTAAAATAGTCACAGTACACATTTTCTGCAGTTAACAGTATATTTTACACATTACAGTTTTATTGTTATTAAAAAAAGTTAAAAAAAAAATCCCCCAAGTCAATTTGTAAATTTATTGTGCAAAAATTCCCCCAAAAAAATTATTGTTCCAGTTCATGAAATATGAGGATTTGCTACCTTATTATTATTGTTGTTGTTGTTGTTGTTGTTTAAGAATACAAGTACTTTGAAGGTGTCTGTTTAAACTCCGGGTAACTGTGATGGAAATAAAATATAAACAAATATGTTCAAAAAGTAATGAGTTAATTGGTTTAAGTCCTGTCAAAAATGTATAAATTACCTCAACCAATGATAACAGAAAATTATTGATTTTATACTATTGCATGAGCAATAGCATAATTTATTGTGATGCAATTATGCTTAAAGGTAATACAGTTACAGTGAACATTGTCTGCACTTAATTGATCTTACTTATTACAGTTTTACTTTTCTTGAAAAAAAAGGTTATTGTTTTTGCCATTTTCAATACAACACTTTATTTTCACAAATATGTTCACTTAAGTAACTAACTAGTGATAAGTAAAAAGAAAAAGAATCCTTTCTCTTGCACCTTTCCGTCTTTTCTAACAAAATGTGTGAACCACTAACTAAAGCAACTTTTCCTTAAGGTACTTGTATAATAAGATTACTTGTAGAGAAACATGTATTGTTAATGTGTGTGTTAACCACTCTGCATTGTTTAGGGTCCTCTCAGTATTTACCCTTCTTGAGGCTTACAAAGCTCTCGAATGGTAGAGATGTTATGTGAAATATCATTTGAATAAAGGTATATTATTCCACAATACAGGCCTGTGATGACTAAAAATGAACCAATTGGGTTCTGCAGCACCAATATAAATAGATTTGTCCCACTAACTTCCATCTGTATGATGTGTTTTTATTTAAAAAAATAATACAACTTGTGCCGGCTAAGTTATTTGCATTAAAAATGAGCTTGTTGTATTGGTCTAAACTCAATCATAACTTAAAAGTAGTTAAAATTCAACCTCATTTCCTGATCCCCAGAAGCACCTGACTTTAGCTCCTGGCAGGTTTTAGGTGTTTTTTAACCACATCAGGTGTTTGTGACTAACCTGTGAGCTGCTCTATAACATGACAGAGTCCCTTCTTTCAGCAAACTTGCAGAGTTTTCTTAGATTTGCAGTTGTGGCTCCCACGCTATGGAACACATTTCCCCTCTCTGTGAGGTCTGAGAATAGCCTCTCCATTTTTAAAACTTGTCTTAAGACCCACTTGTTCACCCTGGTCTTTGGCTGAGCATAGTCACCTTCAATGGACTTTTTAACTGTTTTATTTTACTGTTTTGCTTTTATTATTCTCATATTGTTGATGATTTATTTTACTGTAAAGCACTTTGGTTGTCCATAGGCCTTTGAAAGTGCTCTATAAATAAATCTGACATTGACATACTGTTATTTTTTACAGTCAAGTTAGCATTTTCGGTTTTTATTCAAATATTGTAAAGAAAAATGTGGCAGTTTTTTTTTTTTTGAATTCTGCCTCTGAAACATTCTGACAGCAGAATGTTCAGGATCTGTCACCATGACGACGTGCACGGAACACATCAGAGCACAGTATTATGGTAAGGACATAAACACATTATGATGTCATGATTATGTTCCAGCATAAGACTGAGAAGCATCAGGCCTCAACACAGCAAAGTTCATATGTCAAGGCAGAAGACATAACCATGAAAGCTCTACGCAGGAAAATGCATTTGAGAAAAGACACCGATTCCGGTGGTTTTTGGGCGCTGAGAAAACTGCCCAGGTACCAACTTCTCACCAAATACTGGAGGATGTCAGATTCAACCAAAGATGCCTCCAAAGAGCAAGAAGAACGGACTGCGAGTGGAAGAACCATCACTGGACACCGTCGCAGAGACCCGGCTTCAGTTCTTGCCAAGAACAAATCTGATTTGTGGGTTCAACGCAAAGAGCGGAAATACCAGCTGTTGGCCCGCTACCGTGGAATCACACAATCAGTGTCTGATGATGAAGAAGACAAAGCTCCAACAGAAGAAACCAACACTGGAGCATCTTCAACGGCACACCCTAAAAGCTTTACCTTCAAAGCACTGGGCTCCAGAACAACCAGCAAGGGAGCTGCTGCTTCCTCTGATTTGTGTGCACGGCAGAAATGTCACAGATACGAACAACTCGCCCACTTCCGCAAACTCTCCAACTCTGTGGACGACGTTGTCTTCCAGGTGAAAGCTAATGGTGAAAAACACCAGAACAGAGATCTAGGTAGCTTCACCTCCAGAACACCGGAGACCAACGGATCTCAAAGGAGAGCCGCTGCTTCCCTCGAACTCCTGAGGAAAAATCACAAATATGAAGAGCTTCTCCGCTTCAGGAGAGTTTCAGAAGATCCTAAAAGCTTTACCTTCAAAGCACTGGGCTCCAGAACAACCAGCAAGGGAGCTGCTGCTTCCTCTGATTTGTGTGCACGGCAGAAATGTCGCAGATACGAACAACTCGCACACTTCCGCAAACTCTCCAACTCTGTGGACGACGTTGTCTTCCAGGTGAAAGCTAACGGTGAAAAACACCAGAAACGAGATCAAGGTAGCTTCACCTCCAGAACACTGGAGACCAACGGATCTCAAAGGAGAGCCGCTGCTTCCCTCGAACTCCTGAGGAAAAATCACAAATATGAAAAGCTTCTCTGCTTCAGGAGAGTTTCAGAAGACCCTAAAAGCTTTACCTTCAAAGCACTGGGCTCCAGAACAACCAGCAAGGGAGCTGCTGCTTCCTCTGATTTGTGTGCACGGCAGAAATGTCGCAGATACGAACAACTCGCCCACTTCCGCAAACTCTCCAACTCTGTGGACGACGTTGTCTTCCAGGTGAAAGCTAACGGTGAAAAACACCAGAAACGAGATCAAGGTAGCTTCACCTCCAGGGCACCGGAGACCAACGGATCTCAAAGGAGAGCCGCTGCTTCCCTCGAACTCCTGAGGAAGCATCGCAAATATGAAAAGCTTCTCCGCTTCAGGAGAGTTTCAGAAGATTCAGGAGATGGATCAAACAGTGGAACACCAGAAATCAGCTCCACTTCTAATATCAACAAACCGAGCAGGAAAGTCACCATTATCCACCATCACCCTGACTCAGGTCCCAAAAGGAAGTCTTCAGACATTTGGACACATCGCAGGTATAACTGGTGTCCACATTATCGAAAAACCTCTGCAGGAGATAACTGCTCTGCACAAGGAGACACCAGGATGATCAGTCCAAGACCAGCGATCTGCCGCCGTCTGAGCAACCGGGGTTCAATTTATAAGGACAACTTCTTCCGTGCAAGAGCCCTGCAGCGTTACCCCAGCTACCAAAGACGCATCAGCCAAAGTTCTGACAGATCAGCGTATCCTGCTGCTCAAAACCACCACCAAAGACCTCCACATGCAGCCTTTTATGGACAAACAGCTGGTGGAGCACAAAGACGGACCAACAACTACATCTGCCTGAACTGCAAAAACTGTCAACAGCAGATCCACAACTCCAAACACGTCGACCGCCAACCCACAAGATTCATACCAAAAAGATTTCAGCAACAAAACTGGAGACGTGTGCAGAAGCTCCAAAGTTCAAGTGGAGTTTTACAGCAACAAAGAGCTGTCAACAGAATCCCTGGCAACCAGAGACAGACAGGAAACCAGCCGACAACCACCGGAGACCGCCAAGTTAAAAGCCCTCACGTCTCCGATGCTGTTTCCAGTCTGATATCGAGATTTTCTAGTATCAGTCTTTGATACTAAATCTTTCTCTGCAAAAATAAATGCACTTGAAGTGAATACATGTAAATACTGAGTATATTCAATGAACTAAACTGATAGTTACCCATTCAGTGTTCTTTAAACTGCAGATTCAATGGATACAACTTCATAGTGGCAAAACTCTAATTTTACATCTGATTGAAGATACAGTCATTTAAATGCATGGAGCCAATAGTGAGAGGTTCTAACATCCACTTTAATGCAGGATTTAAGATTTTCTTGTTGGTTTGTCTTCCTATATTTTATCCCCAGGTGTGGCATTTACCCAAGAAGTCTACATAATATAGAATAAACCTTGTTTTATCTGATCAGGTCAGATAAATACCAAAAAAAAGTGGTAGAACAGGAGAGAAATTAAGCCTTTTACTTTTTAAATGAGACAAAAAAAATGATAATTTAAAAACCTGGGACAAAAATCCCAACAAAACCCAACTTAAGCTGTGATTCTATCAATCAGAGCATTGGTTTAATACAATGATAATACAAAAGCGAGACAAAAAGGAAACACAAAACAACAAAAACGAGAAATAAAATGACAAAAATGTGAGACAAAGGACAGTCAGACGAAAAGACAATAAACAACAGAAACAAGACAAAATATTACAAAAATGAGAAACAAAATGACGAAACAAGACAAACGACACGAAAGAAATCAAAAAGACAAAACATTAGACAAAAAAGTTACAAAGTGACAAAAAATGGGCACAAATGAGACAAAAAGACAAACAACACAAGCTAGACAAAAAGGAAACAAAAACGACAAAAATCTGACAAAAAACAACACCAAAAAAGACAAAACATTACAAAAATGAGACACAAAATGACAAAAGAACAATGAACAATCTAGTATTTTACTTTATGATGAAAACAACTTGTCATGGTCTAGAAATTAACTTAAATTTATGGTTTTATTAATTTACAATCTGCAGTTAATGTCTTCTCTGGAATTTAAAAAAAAAATAAAGTCGTCCCGCGGGCTGGATTGGACAAAAACAGCAGAAGATTGTGGTTGTCTTGCTGCTAAAATGGGTGAAACAAAGGATTGATGGAAAGATATTTAGGAAAAAAGTTTTGAATAATATGTCTTGAGAGGAGTGCAAGGATGAAATATGGATGTTTCAGAGTGAAGTGGAGGTGGACAGCAGACGAAAGACAGAAGAAGGGAGTGAAGAAACTAAAAAAAATATCCCTGTTTGGTTAAACAGCTCTGACATGTCCAAAGATGGAAAAATAAGAAGAAAACAAGGAGAGGAAAGTGAAAGATGAGGGAGAAAATGAAAAAAGAAAGAAAAAACGCACAAAAAGAAACTGAAAGACAAAGAAAAAATGACAAAAGAAAAAAAAAGACTGAAACAGAAAGTGAAAGACAGGTAAGGAAATGAAAAACTAAAACAGAAAACAACAAATTACTCAAACAGAAATGAAAGAAAAGAGAAAAAGGAGCTGCAGAGAGGAAATGGAGTAACAGTTGTGGTTTCTTTCCTGTGTTGTCTTTATTTTATGTCTTGGCACCGCATTCATCATATTTAAAAGAATTCCTCAGTGAGAGGTTATAAGAGCTAAAAATGTACATATTTTAAGGTCAACTTCGTTAATCTGGGAACTATACATCTGTACATGTGCCCTAATTTAATATTAATATTCTGTATAATTCCTTCGTGTAACAGTAGGCCAGGTCACAAAAATGAGGTACAAAGTCACAAAAGGACTTGTACTAAACTAAACTTGCCAGTGTCATTATTTCATTAAAGAACTTGCGCTTACATTAGGTTTTCCACCTACAGAAAATGCAAAAAAAAAGCATGATGCAACACCATAGACAACACAAACCTCTTTCATTGCTCACATCTGTTTCATGTCTACATTTGCTGTGTGACAGGCATACTGTAGATCTATCTCAGAGCGTTTAACATGCACAAGAAAGGGATGGAAAAAGTGTGAGAGTGCCCTCTTTCTTATTCCTGCACATTCGGTATCGATTCGAATGAAAATGACATATGCAGCAGAATCACTTTTCCATTCATCACAGCTGTGGATAAGAGTAATGCCATACACACTGTTATTGATCACGCTGGCAAGAAAAAAAAGCAGGGCAAAGCACCTCTCAGGAGTACCACATAGCTATGGTTCAGCTGGTGCAACATGATGAATGACTTTATGGATAAATTAAACAATAAGAATGGAATTAATGCACATAATCGTTACGGGATATGACAGCGAAAAGCGTGCTATAAACGGAGATTTATGAGGCTCGAACCATGCTGCGATCATTGGTCCCATGAACAAAGTATACATGCTTTCATAGTTTCCTCTAGTGTCAAATGTTAGGTGTTTTTTTTCTCTTGGCTTCTTTCTCTTTGGTTTGTATTGACTTCAGGCATCTAAATGGAAGGAAAAGGTTTCTGTGGTATTGGCAGAGTGAAGTAAAGGCGGTATATAAGGGATGGCGGTCCAAAAGTTAGGAGTACAAAAAAAAAATACTGAAAAGCATGTGTTTCCAACAAGAGGCCCACTTTATAATGTGGCCTCAGGAATTACATGAGTAAAAAAAAAAAAAAAAATGCACAAGGCGCTTAGATTGTGGCAGCACAAAAAGAAAAAAAAGGGACAGAGATAAAATTATTTTCCAGACGAGAAAGCATCCGTCCTGCATCCATCCTTGTCTAGGTTTTGTTTGAGACTTATTATGTGTAAATGAGCCCCTGGCAGTGAGCTCTCTGTGTGACGGCATTCGGTCTAGGAGGGTCAGAATCACACAAAAAACTCGAGGTGGGCCAAGAGCCGGCACTGCACCCACGGGGGCCGAATCCCACGGGAAGGCCGGCTTCTTTGATAGACCTGATGTTTGTAGATCTGTGCTCTTGTGGTGTTTGTTCTGCTGCACCTATATGCCCATCACAATCCCTTCAAATCTCCTTATGCACCTACCTTTTATATATTCTCTCTACTGCACTGCCTCCCTCTGTTCATTTTTCCATGTTAGCTTTTGATTTTTTTTTTTTTTATGGTGCAAATGAGTCCTTGCCTCACCGAAGCCACAACAGACTCTTTTGATTATACAGTCGCTAGAAGTGTCCTCCTATTACTGGGAGTACCTCCTTGCTAAAGCCAATTACAGGAACATAGCGAATCTGAATATCTTCATACCAGTTGGCAATCAAATGTCGAATGTTAATACGTGCATTTGCCTAGAATATCTCGTTCTGCTTGTCCGCTCAGCTGCCTGTTTCAGCGCTGGAGATCCTTAAACAGATGCTTGTTCACATGCCTGGTTTATCGGCACATAGGGAAGTCCGGACAAGATGGGGTCAGACAGAGGCTAGCATCTTAAACTGCTCATTTGAGCAGATAATGGATTAACAGGCGAGCGCTTAATGCTAAGACAGCCTCAGTCATGTCCTATGTAACAAGAAAGCACATGAAAGATATACATAGTCTTGTGTAAGAGGAACAAAAGAAAACACAGGGTGATTGTAGAAAGAGGCTTCTGCTATCAGCTTACATAGTAGGCCCCACAACTGTAGATTTTTTCATCCATAAAAAATGGGGGAAAATGATACAGCATGGAAGCATTTTGACAAAATCACTACCGTCTCTCACAAAAAGTGATTCAATTACTGTAGTTTCCATGTAATACAGTGTAATTCATAACTCATGTTCCAGACCTGAGTTAAATTGCAAACACCCTTTCGTTACCTCCTTCGCTCTCTTCATGTGTCATTGGATTTCTTTCTCCTTTGCTCTTCCACAGAGCTCCGGCCGGCACACATGTGGTTAACGCGATGATGGTGTGCAGACCTCTCAGTGCAGCGGGGGTGTGGGGTGGGGGGATACGAGCCCCAGTCGACTTAAATAACCAAATAATTGGAATTTCTAAAAACAATGGTTTCCTGACTCGTCCACGACCCTTCACCTTATCATTTTAGGGTCACAGGGCCTAAACTTGAACCCCGCTTGCTTCAGAACATTTGGCGAGCTGCCACCTCAGGTTAACCCTACAGCCTGCAGCCTGCCACAAGAGTTACAGGCCTGTCAGTGCAACCGCTGAGATAAGCCCTCCCACAGGACGCCTATTGCATTCTGCTTCCTTCCACTCTCCCTTCTGGTCTTTACTGTGGTTTTCAAACACCATTGACATGAAATTGCATGCACTGAAAAAAGCTGCATGTTAAAGAATTCCAGCATGGGCACCATGTTTCAGGATCGATCGGAGAGCAAAATGTGGAGTTTAGGCAGACTTGAAAGTACAAACAAACCTTTAGTGTAGATTTTGGTTGTAGAATCTGTAACTGTTCATGCACATTTTCAGTATAATTGAAAGTTGCAGTTTACATCCATATATGTCCAGACTCATATAACATAGGTCGCATACTGCGTATCATGTGTACACCAATCAGTCACAACAATAAAACCATTGACATGTGAAGACATAGATGCACACCCAGGACCCGAACAACCTGTTATGGAGGAGGAGCTAATGGCAGGAAACCCAGATCAACAAGAAGACAGTCTGGATGACCAGTACCAGGAGGAAGTTGACCTGGTCGGCAGAACAGAGAAGAGGTGTAAGAGGAAGGAGAGAACCTGTATAAGGAAGAGAACATAGACCTGGACAAAGTAAAACACCAGGAAGGACCAAGGAAGGATGGAAATTACAGAAATGGCATGAACAATAATGAGGAAGAGAATTACGTGGAGGAAGAAGAGGAGGTTCAGGAGGATACAGCTGGTCGAGACAAGGGAACCAATCGGAGGGCAGAAATGTAGGACAGCCAAGAACATTAGCTAGTTGTGGTGCCGTTTTTGGCTGCCTGTAGACCCAGTCAGATCTTTCTTTCTCTTGACTCCCAAAGGAATAAAACCAGCCATCCATTCAGAATTCCAGTTAGGAAAATCGGGATATCACGCTTGGAAGATGGGGATGTTATTCCAAACACTGTGGGGTTGGAATGGATCAGCTTACACTGTGGAAAAGGACATGACTTGTAGGGTGCAAAAGGGATATTTTCTGTATATCATTTTTATCTTGTCATCTACATAGAAAACAATGTTCTCCAGTAGGCACCACTAGATTGGAAAAAAAATGCTCAGGAACAGCCTATGAAACAAGCAACTTTGTTGACCCAGCATCCAAACTCTTTGAAAGTACTCAAAGGATCCGATGCCAACGTTGACACCAAGCTGCTTTGGTAGCAAGAGGGGAAAATACACAATATTAGTCAGGTGGCTTTAATGTTGTGGCTGTTCGCTTTAAGTTCTCCAAGAGAAACTCAAACGCACACACAAAAAGACAATCAGATTCCTTGTATTTTTTTCATGTTCTTGGCTAATAAAGAAGCGAAAAATTAAAAACGCGAATGCTTACTGCACATTTGTCGATTTTGGTGGTCAAAGGTGAAAGGTCAAGGTCAATCTGACCCTGCATCTGCCCTTTCAATACATCCGGAACACCAGGTGGGGATTTCATTACCTCTGACACAAATGGTGGTGACACTTGAACTCAAGGATGACCTGATCAGAAGTTGTTGGTCAGAGGTCAGCGTGACCTCACCAAACACTATTCTGGTCATGAGTCAAGAATTCCTACTCCTTTTTGGAAATATATAAAAAGATAAAAGGAAGAAGTGATGGCCTTCAAAAGGTCAAAAGTTATTGTGACATCAGAATCTAATGCGTAAAGAAATTTTTATGGCTGCTGTTCAATACCATAATTTAGAAACAGAAGAAAAGACCATGACTATTTTTCATATTTGGTCAGATACCGAACTGCTGGCACTAATCCTGGATGCCCACCTTTAAAAAAATGCTCATTGTATAGATAGAAAATGTGTTTGTGGAATCCATTGAGTTGATTAAATTGGATAGACATGGATATAAACTGCAACTTGGCTGGTTGGCAGTGGCATAAAAACATGAGGTAGATATTTCTCTATGACTTTATATCTTTTTATATTCTAAATTCTGCTGAAGTTCCATATTCTTGAATCAAGGCTCTAAGAACAAAGTGTCATATGTTGCACAGATCACCATCTGACACTATTTGCACTTTGGCCTGTGTAGTATGAATAAAACTGCCGTGACTTGTCCTGCTGTTTGTTAATGTCTTTGTGTGTTTGCCTTGGCTGTAAGCTGTGGAGGGACCTCACGTTTGCCATTTTTTGGTTTCTGCAACATTTAGAAAAGTATATTTGTGCCAGTGGGGGAAATTATAAAAAGGTTTAAGTCAAACTTAATATTAGCAATATTTCCTTATGATAGCATTTGCCTTCTTGATTAGTAGCTGCAGCGTTCAAACAGCCACTTATTTGTTTATTTGTGTGTGCAAGGACTGTGGTCATAAATTAATCAGGCTAATCATTTAAAAAGTGGCTGCATGACTTATAATATCCTGAGACTCATATATTAACTTGCGGCCATTGTGGTGTCCTGGATTCAAATCATGACTCGTGTTTTCTTTTTTCCCCCAGTGATGTGGTTTGGACTCCTGTATGATTTTTTTTTTCTTTTCCAAAATGCAACCGAATGATTCTATGTGAAACAACATTACTCAACTAACAGTCCAAAAATGAATCAAACGGGTGTGTTTTTAAAAATTAAACAGAAAAGATGTTGAGAAATAGCAACATTTATGTGGAGAGCTCTGCACTCCCTCCGTTTTCAACAGCTCCTGTAACGAAATGCAAAGTTCAAAATATGACTGAACATTTCGTGTATGTGACCATGAATGCATTAAGGAGAAGTGGATTCTGGATGCCAAAGATGGCGCCCACTCACTTGAATCAAAATTGCTTCCCTGTCTGTTGAGCCAAAAAAAAGTTTCTGGCCTTCAGGTTTACCTCTATGTTTTTGTTACCCGCTGCACATGCATATTAGTGTTTTCCTTTCCTGGCAGCACCTAAAGTCAAACCACAGACTTTACATGACGATGAACCAAAATACAACTAATTTTTCTATATGCTGAGTAAATTTTACAAATATGAAACTTCTATGGATTAAAATACATATTAGAAAGTGAAAACACATTTTTTTGCATATACTGGTGCCTTGTTAACAATTTCACATAAGCCTCTTATAATTATGGTCTTTAGTGCTTATTACAGGCCTTATACAGCTTAGTGGGTTGCAGGGGATTTGTCATTGCACTGGAAAAAAAAATGGCAGGAAGGTTGAGTGGTGCTCATGGATGTAGCTTCCGCACCTCACAAGTGAAGCCAATGCAAAAGTGCCTTAAACCTGCACAATTTCTAAAGGCCAGCAGGAAGCGACTCCTCTGGCTGCAAAAGGAAATGTGATTGTATATAAGTCGATGAGAAAATGACCCTACATCTCACTTGATGTGTTAGATCAGAAAACAGTTTGCTAATGAGCTGATGGTCTCAACTGCTAGTTTTGAGACTTTTTGAATACAGCATGGTGTTAATTTTGTAAATTATAATTCCATTTATAATAGGATTGATGGCAAAGCAGGGTAAATCTAAGGTGATGGATAGGTTGCCACTCTATCACCTTACATAAGTCCAATCTACACCACCAATCTACACTCACATCTGGTTTTAAAAAAGTAAGATGAAAAATGACAAATTCCAAATTCAATAAGCTAATATTTAACATTGTGGTGGCTGCATTCTAATTTTATATAGTGTCTATACTGGCACGGCAGCATCCAGCTCTCCTAACACATCCAGTCCTGGGTTTCGTCACGATATCTAACACACTGTTACTACAACTGGATCCAAAGCTAGCTGGCCTTCCTGCTATCTGTAATGCAGGATAAATACAATATTGAGTGTCTCAAAGTCGCATCACTGCAAATGTTTGCAAGCCTGGCTAACTGGCATCTGCTGAGTCTATTCTGAACGTAGTAGCATAATAGGCCCTCCCAAACACTGATTACTGTGCTAAATCAAATGGTGCAGACCATTTAAATCTGTCTTTATCCTTGAATCTTCACAACATCTGTTAAGTTTTATATATTTACTGGTGTTACATTTACGACAAGATCAGATCTATTCCCTTTTTGCATCTGTTCAACTGCTTCAGCTCAATCCACCTGAAAAATGAATCTGAGTTAGAACATCAACATTGGTTGTACCCCTGTATATTTAATCAGGTATCTGTGTACAGTAGCTCTAACAAGCAGGCTAGTAAATGAAAAAGCCACTCTGACTAAGCCTCATTTCCATTTCAGACCTGTATTTCAAAACCCTGCTAGAGTTCCTTTGTCTTATCCTGCCGTTTGTCAGATCGTACTGGCAGGAAAAAAAGAAGATAAAATAACACTGAATGAAACGAAGCAGCCAAATATAAATAATTTGAAGGTGTTAACAGCTCAGCACAGGATCACAATATACTACCACCTGCAGGGCCCGACACCCTGCTGCTGACAGTTTATTTTACTACAGTGGAACTGAGAGCAGATTTGTGTCGTGCTTCAATCAACTGAATAAAAAGCATAAAGAATGTTTTTCTCACCTTCAGTTTTTTTTTTTTTATGGTCTACGTGCTATCATCGCTTTCTGCCACAGTATCCCGGTGCATTTTTGTTTTTACAGCTTTTTTACCATCTTTGATCTCAAATCCAAAAGCAGCACAGGGTTGCATTATTATACAGAGATTCTTAACACATCTTTGATCTGAGCCCTTCGACCCGGCAAAGGATGTGATCAAAACAGAAAATTAACAATACATTAAAAACAACAGTGAGGAAAATAATTCAGGGAGAAAATTATTAGACTTTAATTACAGGGAAACATTAATAAAAAGAAATAACCAAAGAAGAGTTGCTGTTTGTGGGTACAGGCACAGAACTATACGTACAGACAAGCCACCTAATTAAAACCACCGACAGGTGAAGTGAATAATATTGATAATCTCATTAGAATGCAATGTTCTGCTGGGAAACCTTGCATCCTCGGTGTCATGTGGATGCCTCTTTGACACAAACCACCCACGTAAACATTGCTGGCACCACCATGGCACCATGGCAATGGCATTCCTGGGCTTCCCCAGCAAGGACAATGCAATACGCCACATAAAGTCTGCTCAGGATTGGCGAGAGGAACACAATCAAGAGCTCATTCTATGGAAACCCCTTGATGCCCACAGGACCTAAAGGATCCTCTGCAACTGTCCCACAAGACACCCCCTAAAGGTCTCACAGCTGTTTTGGTGGCATTAAGAGGAACTACGAAATATTCATCAAGTGGTTTTGATGTTGTGGCTAATTAGCGTATAGATATAAGTTTTGCTCTTTTTCATGAAAATCTCCAACAGCTGCAAGCTTTCAGTCTTTTTGCCAATCAAAAACAAACAAATAAAAGAATTCAATTGAGAACTGTGGAATAAAAATGTGTAAAGACCACTGGCACTGGGAAATCATTGTGACAACAGATTTATGATAATCCTCTTGTTTTACCGCCTTTTTAAAAACAGAACTACAAATTATTTATTTGTTTTTGGCTTTATTAGAAGAGAGGCAGACAGGAAAGTAGGGAGAATGGGGGGAATGTTTATGGGTTGCCTGCTCAACCAGCTGAGCTATCTGGGTGCCGATTGGTGGAGCTTTACCATTCCATATTTGTGGATTTTTTTGTGAGATGTTAATGTGTTTTTTAAAAATATTTTATTCCATTCTTATCATATTATGGGAGATTATGTTCCATATTTAAAGTCGGGAATCTGCAATTTTTTAAAAAAAAGTATACATATAAATCTATCACAAAAACTGCAAAGACAACATGTTACATAAGTTTTTCTACAACTTGTCTGTGCAAAACTATAGTAAAAGAAAATTCCACTACTGCCAATGCAGATACAGTAGCCATGTGACAGTAGACACATCTGTAGCTGACAATCGAAAGAGTTGTTTTGCCTCCAGCAATACAGGAGCATAACAAAAAAACAACTGTAACTGTAAGAGAGAAAAAAAAAGTACATCTGCAAGTTGCAAACACCTGTGCGTGAACACAAAGAGTTCAAAATGTAGTTTTAGTGATAAAGATCACAATCAGTTACAAGCTTCCCCCTTGAATTGTTATTTCACATCAACGGAAAACACAGACACTTCAAGTTATTGCTTCTGTGCAAACCCCACTTTCTGCTCAAGTACCATCTCTGAGTGAGACAAAGAGGGTTTTGTGTGCCGAGCTGCCCTGCTGCCAAACACAATATGATGTGGAAGCTCTACCTGTCTGCACATTTTCTGACTCATGTAAAGCTGCTTTTATTTACAAGATAGGACTGGCCTTGGATCAGTGTAAGCAACGTGATTAATGCACCCACGGGCCTCACTCACTTTAATTAAAGGGCTCCAACTGTAAGTCGGCTCTGGCTCCTGGCTATATTGTGGAAAGAGAGAAAAAGGGAAGGGTTTGTATGTCTCTGTGACGCAAGCTGTGTACAATGAAAGAGCCAACTGTGAGAGTGTTGAGGGGCATGAATTCACATGTGCTCTCTCGCTTTTTTAGATGCACATTCATATATCATCCATGCAGGCCGGCGTACAAGGAGATCACACTCTTAATCACACATGCATGCGCACATGTGGGAACACACACAGTAAAAAGCAGCTATGCTTTCGGAGGAGGTGAGCCTTCTATCTCCACAATGTCAACTTTCCAAGAAAGCACGAAAAGCTGCTTTGTTTTTATCTTGACAACCATGCATTTGTTTGAGTCTAACCAGGCTTGAAAGGATTTACATTAACACGGCATTTATGCAGTAGCACACACACAAACACAGGATACAGAAATAACCTATAAAATCCATACTTTTCACCGGTGAGGCGCCAAAGTCTTGACTGGTATGACAGACAGTCGACTTGGCTGGAAAGAATATTGCCAGTGAGTGGAAATACTCGTCTGCGTCATAACATTCACCTCAAGTCCTCATCAGGAAGGCAGTACGTCTCGCTCTGTGCGCCATGCCCCACTCTGTTATTAAAGATCATTAAACAGGCAAATATGACAGATGATGAGGAAGACGGCGCGCCCGAAAAGAAGTCTTTTAAAATCCCATCTCATTTTTGCCCACTCCACAAAACCAATTTCTGCAGCGGTATTAAGCTGTCAGTTGGAAGTGTGGCGCCACAGACTCACAGTCGGGCTCCAGAATATGGGGCGCAGGGGAGGGAAGAGGGGGCCGATGGGGAGGCTGGACAGACTGCGGGTGAGTGTGTTAATGTAAGCTCGTGGTGCTGTTCACATTATGCCTTGCTGGGAATGGAAACATGAACATTTTACAATAAGTCACTCGTAATTTTTACGGCGCTCTCCAATTGATATTTTTCCCACATGTCTCCAAGAATTTATGTCGCTGCTGAGAGCTGTTCCAAAAATCCTGTGATCTTTGCTCAGCTGGCAGAGGAGCTGCTGCCTATCAACTCTCACATAAAAAGTAAAGAAAACATGAATGAGGCCTCTATTTATCAAATCTTCATTCTTTCTTAAGTCGCATTCTTTCACCAACTTTGTCTCCTCCTTCAAAACTTTCTGCTATCTTCTTTGGTATTAATCAGCTAAAGGAAACAAAAAAACCCCCCACTTTGACCAGTGTGCTGGGTGAGCCTATTATAAGGCTATCACCAATGCAGAAGACAGAAAACAGCCACCAACTAGTAGCTGCACACACCACAATCATGAAAAGTGGACATGGGATGCACAGTTTGCTGCCTACATAGGATATGGTTGTTCTTAGTTTATTAGTTTTGCATTGTATTTGCATATATCAATGTATTTGCTGACAGAAATGAACATTATATGCACAAAATACTGTTTATCTACAACAGCGAGGCAGAAATCTTGGTTGAAGTTGGGCACAAAATCATACTTATGGTCATATTTGAAAAGCTTGTGGTCATGTATAAGAGAAACCATTGATTATTGCCAGCGGGATAAAGCTTCCATGTCGAAATGAGACGTTCTGCTGCTTCCATCCATCCAAGCCACAAGAGTTTCCACCGACTGAAAAGCATAATTTTGTCATGTTGATTTTCAGGTTAGGACAGTCTCAAAATATTTCAGTGCTCATGTGAGCAATTCTCATAAATGTGAGTATTAATGAGATTAAATACGGGTAACAAATGAATAATAAACAGCCATAAGCTTGATCCTGTACGGATAACTATCCTGTCAAAGTGAAATGTTCAACCATGAATAACAATTTCAGGCTCCCAGACTCTCGACTTAAATGCTGATGACATTATTATTGGCGAAGGGAGCCATCTTGTGAGCATTTTCAGGAAACACATGCTTCGGGTCATATAAAATTGAAAGAAAACTTTGCGTTAGATGTGTGAAATGAACAATGAAAGAAGGTGATGCATGATTTGAGCTCAGAGTCATCACTGCAAGCTCTACACTAAATGTCATAATTTATAACCTTTTAAAAAAATCACAGAGTAAACTTGGAGTGGGTTTACCTTCACACAGTTTTTATTCACTTATATCCACACCTCCCCTGTAAAGCAGCATTACTGGAGTGAATAGATGAGATATGGATGTGCTCAGAATCAAATGTCTGGTAAGATCCACCTCCTGTGAATACATATATGGTACGGTATGCTAAAGTCATATATCCTACAGATCAACTAGACATGAACTGGTCCGTTTTATTTGAGGTATAATATCTCACCCTGAAGAAAATACTTCCTGGTACTATAAAGTACACCCAGTTTCCCACTGGCAGCAGTAAACATGATCCAGAAAGCACCAAGGAAGCCACCAGTCCACTTGACTGGAAAGTGGAAGCCAGTCAGATGATACATTTGCTCCCTCTTGTGGGTGCAGCATGCAAAAGCCTGTTGGCTGCTGGGAAAACAGAACACTGCAGATTTCTACTGAGCTGACACCACATGGCGATGAAAAAACAAACAAAAAAACAGTAAATGGTGACAGCCAGGTTGTACTGTAAATGCCCCTATTGTTAAATGCTTGATTTTGATCGACATGCAAAAGGTGCTAAAGACTAAAATATGTAGAAATATGGAGCCAAGTCACAAATGATTAATAATTACTTATCTTGAAGAGGACACAATGTGCTCATTTGCAGATATTTAGCTATATTGTGCAAATTCCCTAAATAAGATGTGTAAATATTTTGTAGAGTCTCCTCCTTAACCCTCTTGTCATGTTGTGGGTCAAATTGAGCCATTTCAAAGTAAAAAAAAAAAAATAAATAAATCCAAAAATAAATTATTCTGCTTGGCTTAATAAGTGTAATCAACATAGAAAATGAAAATGGTTAATTTAACATATACAAAAATAGTGCTTAAATAAAGTTTACTTTCAATACATATCATACTCATTTGCCTTGATTTTAAGTCAGTGGGTCAGTTTGACCCTGAACAGAGGAGGTGTCTTGTGTTAATTTATCAATTTATCAGTCCATAAAAAGGAAAAAAAAATTCTAAATATAAAAAAAAGTTTCAAAAAAAATCAATGTCATGTAAAGCTATTGTATTGTATATGTAGGTCATTCTTATGTACCTTAAATAATGTTTTAACAGGCATTTTTTATGAAAACAAGTTAATTGTCCTCATTGAACCATGATCTGTGAGAGCTAAAGAACACCATTGCACTAAACATTGATGTTAGTAATGGAGTTAATAATGAAATATAAACAATATTTATTGGGATTTTTTGGTTTCTGACACTTTTGGATAATGAAACATCCCCTGGGTCAAATTGACTCAGGGAGATAATTGCTGTTCCTGAGAAATAAACATAACAGGAGGGTTAAAAGTCCACTGATTTGCAGACCTGTTGCTTCTGAGCACCTGCAGAATATGAGAATGATCAGCATGACCATCCACAGCAGGATTTAGACCATAGTTAGACTCTGTGACTGCGCTGTGCCTGAAGCAGATGACCCCATAAAGAAATCCTTTGCAACATTTCAGCCCAAAGGTTAAAAAAAATGTTGGAAACTTAGTATTTACCACAGTCTAAAGGTTTTGGCTCACATACTTTTACCTCATTATTTGATATTTTTTCCACTGTTCAGCCACAGCATTAAAACCACCAAATAGGGCACAGACATGGGACTTCTAAAAGTGTGGAGTTTGGCTCTGACTGGAACAATGACAGTAGATCTTTTAGGTCATTTGGGTTTTAGGGTGGTCAGTCTCAATCTCAATCTAAATGAGGGTAGTTTGGAGGCCAATGCCTTGGATTTTTTTGTAGTGTTCCCTTTCCTTGAGTATTTTCCCAGCAGAACATTGCATTGGAACAATAAGATTAATGTTGTTTGCTTCACCTTTCAGTGGTCTTAATGTTATGAAATTAAAATGAGAAAAAACATTCTAGATCCACTTTAAACAAATGGAAATGAAAGTTTAAATTGAATAAAATGTGGCAAGATTAAAGAAAATATGTTCAGTGGATCAAGGGCATTATTTAGGCTGACAGCAGTCTGTGCAAAGGAAATGTAAGATATTCCCTCTCATTCATGTTATAGCAAACTGGATTATTAGGCTGAGAGCAGCATAGTAAGTGTTAAACCACAATGCTAAAACACTGAGCTAGAAAAGTGTCAGTGTTTAAGATCTTAAAATGCAGCACATGTGCTAAGGATGAAGCTAATTCAGAGTTAATAACTCTTCAGACCATTTTCATGGGTTTGTGTGTGTAGCTGGTGTAGCATCACTAAATCCAATACTTACTGCATTAGTTTTCTGTTATATTTAGATTATTATTACATTAGCCGTGGCTTTAAGTTTTTCTGAGACAACAATATTTGATTAGGAACTTATTAGATAAATCAGTGTCTTGCTTTTAAATGAAATTATTGAAATTTAAAACAAAAGTGTTTTGTGTTTTTTTGCCATTCAGAGAGGCTTCAGAGAGATTGTTGTTGCTTAAATGTTTATTGGATTAGACTGATGTTCTTTTAAAGGGGACAACATATAAATTGATCTCAAAAGGCTGAAGGAAATAATGCGTAGGATTTCACTGAATTAAATTATCTGTCTCAACTCAAACACACAGAGTCTGCAGGTATGTTAGAGCTGGAAGCCTTTTGGAAACAGCCATATTTCAAAGTGCACAATTACAGATGCTTGTAAGACAAACTGCTACAGGCCTGGTGCTTGAGACACCATATAGATTAGTCAGTTTCTCTTTTTACAAGCATCTTCTGCCTGTTTTTTAACTGTGACCACCAGCTATAAAGCCACTCGAGTATAAATACTACACATGCCATTGGAAAACACGATTGCAATAACAGTTAAGATATGCGGAATTTCATATAATAACTTTGTCATTATAAATGCCATATTGCAATCCATTTTTCACACGTACAAGCCTATACTCTACCGTTTGGAAGAGGGGCAGTATACATTTAAATCTGTAATGACAAGATGGAATCATGCTAAGTGAAGCACTCTACACAACAGCGAGAAATATATGCGGAAATAAATTGAGGGTAATCTGTTGTGTGGTGCCAGAAATAATTGCTACAATAAAAAAAACAAGAGGTAATCATGGAAGAAAAACAGAAAGGTGTTTAATATTAATGTTTCCAAACAGTAGGAGGGTCACTTATAATGTATATTTTCTCCTTAACATTCATGAATACAAATCAACACTTCAACCACACTTTGTAAGAACCATAATAACAGTTAACAAAATGAACCCCTGGTGCATCTGATATTAAAATGCACACTGGATGATTGAGTTAGATTGCATAGTGCTTAACTGCATAAAAATGCGCGCACGAACGCTGCTAGTGTCCCCTGAAAACCCAATCCTATGATCTGCAGTGATCAGAGATGCTTTCACTCTCATTATCCACGAACCACACAAAAGAGAGGCTTGTGAAAACCAGATAATAATGCAAATCTACAGTACGGTATGTGTGGTAAAATTGGAACATATAATAGGAAAATCTAGTGATGAATGTTAATCTTTTTCTTTCTTTGTTCACAATGAAGCAAATGTGCAGCTATAATGCTGAAGGGGGCACTCCACAGAGAATTATCATGCAGTTCTATAGCTATTCAGAACTTTCTAGCCTCGTTTGCCTCATTGTTTGGCTAGTGGAACATTTACTGTATGGTTCCATTTTTTTTTTTTTTTTAAAGCAGCTGTGGCTCAAGTGGTGGAGTGAGTTGGCCACTAATGACAATGTTGCTGCTTTTAGCCCTTTTTCCTCCACATGCATAAGTGTCCTTGGCAGAAATACTGTCGCTGGTGGCAGATGAGCACCTTGCATGTTACCTTTGACAACATTTATGAATACACAATGATTAAAAAGCTCAAACTGCCTGTGAACCACTACATGGAATGCATCATGGTAGGCATTTGTAATTTCTCCAAATGCAAAATAGAGCAGAGAAGAAAATATCTGATTTCATGTTGATGACCATCACTGGTGACTAGAGGTGGATCTGTGGCCACCACTAAGAGAAGAAACAACAGTTCTCACAGTGGAAGAACTTGCTGTTTTCAAGACCGGACAAGGTGCTCAACGTCCACAGCTAACAATGTGCATTTTTGTTGTCTTCTTGAACATGCACACCAGGAATTCGTCCCGTAGATTCGGACTACAAAGACAAGGAGAACGCTCAGCACAAACGAGCTCAACCGAGGCGTGATGGTGCATAAGTGCTTCATGCATTGTTTACCTGGACACAACATGATTATTAGACATGGAATTTTTGGCCACAATTGTCTCTCGCCACTTGTTCTGCTCAATAAATTTGGCTGCCTGTGACTGATTCTGTGGCCCTGAAATCAAATTAATGTAGAAAGGTTGCTGTTTTAACACAGTATATGATATTCAGTGGCCCTCGTAGATAGTAGCTGACATGTTTACAGGACTTCCAGATAAGTGTTGCTGGAGGGTCTCACTGTATGGTTTTTGATTTTCACCGGAACACTCCGAGAGGTCTTTGATAACAACTCATATGTGTGTCAACGAGAAACACTATAAAGTGCCTGAGTACTTCTAAAAGTAGAAAAGTGCACCATACTGTAATTGTGGTCCATTTACCATTTTGCATTTAGTCCCAATACTCTCATCAAGAGACTCTTCTCTCAAAAGGAAGTGCGCTGAAAAGGATTTGTGTTTAAGTTCAAGTGACAAAAGCCCTCCAGCAGCTATAGGAATTAAAGCAGAACAATGAAGGAACTCAGGTGGTTTTATTAGAGGTAGATGAAAGAGTGAATACATTAGACTTTAAGATGGGCGACTGCTGTTTGGTGAATGTTTCCAAAAGATTGTGCTGTTTTTAAAAACATGACCACCACTGTAACATAGTGGCAACCACATATCTTTAAATGTAGCCTTGTCACCGGAGGTCCCTTAACATTACTCAAAAATTTATGCCAACTTAAACTATGATCTTTCCTGAAATCTAACTAACTTCTTTTGGTGCCTAAATCCGACGATAATAAAACAGTTTTCCCTCAACTGCATTTTATTGTCTATGAAATTACAAGAAGCTGTGCATCATCTTTTGAAGAAAGCCTCCTTTTTAATGTATGTTTGCTGCAGGGGATGTGTTTACTTCTTTCCACTTCAAAACTCAAGCAAATACCGCATGTCATTTGCATACAACTGTAACATAGAATGAATGCATTTCCACATGCCCTCTTTCAATTTGGCTCTCTGGGAGCATCAAAAGGGGTTTAAATATTTGTTTAACCCAGAAAAAGCCATTATATGATGCTTCCATCGCTGCTTGGAAAGCTGTGGTGTTACTATATCATTTTAAAATTTTTTTGTGTGCACTCATCAAACTCTGGAAACTATACGTCAAAGCCTGCTGCAAAATGTTGCACCATCAGAAGGAAAACACATCATTTCACCAGAAAAGCATCACAAAAACTATTTCACTCATCCCAAGTGGAGGCTGAAATTCCCTGCCTGATTGAAGTAGTAATAACAATCATTGCTCAATCTGCCTTTCCCTCTGCTGCTACCTATAGAATAGTTGTTGCATGATGCCGCTTAGTAGGAAGAACAAAGGAAAAGGGCAATTTTAATGCAATGCATATATCATAAAACATAAAAAAACATCACAACAGACATGAGGTGCATGTTAACCTCAGTTATACCCTGAATTTCCAGGGCTACCAATCATAAAATATGTTTTTTGGTGAAATAAGAAGCTCCATGGCAACAATTTGTACTCACTCTCAAGTCACAGGAGGCACCTTGACTTTTCTATTAAATGTCTGAATCATATTGTGCAGTCACAGCGTCTACACTTGTGTGGGCTGAGTATAAGAAAGGGGTTTTAATTAAAGAGAAACAGAAGGAAGATGGGATTGTCGTGTTGGTGTATTTTACTGATTGACCTCAGAGCTCCGCCTTCAGGCTTAACTATAGTTGAACAAACTGCAGTTTATCATTGTGATAGAAGATGAATAACGCAGTGGAAACTTCTGCATCACAGCAATGTATCAAAGAATACAAAAAAACTGCCTGACACAAAGGTTTCTTTGGTGCCAGAACACAACAGTTGTTCACATTCTAGTCAGCATTCTCTGAGCTATGGACTATGTGCGAGTATTTGACATTTATTAATTCTATCCACTATTCTGCAGGAGTTATTGCTGTATTGATTGGCATGTTGTGCAGAATAGGCTAGTAGTGTAAATGGCGACATCAGCTAATTGATCATGCACCTAAAAGCTCATTTATCTGAAAGAAAGAATACACACATTGATTGATGCATATTGGTTTGATGACAGTGTATTCTGCATCACGCTACAATGACATGTCAAACCAGATGAAGCATTTAGTCTCATTCCTTCTACTCCGCCTGGCACAAATGGATGAAGACATCAAGACAGTTTGTGCTGTTAGACAGAAAATTAAAATAGAGGACAAAGGTCAGAAATACACAATCGAGACCAAATTGGGGCTGTCTTTAGCAATCCTTTACCCTCAGCTGGTCTTCTCCAGAAATAGATATTGACAAGTACAAGCGATTTAAGAAACAAGATCTTTTAGCCCTTGGTGATATAAGAGGGTGAAAAAAATGCAATAAAATGTTGCAAAAAAGCTGCATAATTCAATCTGCAGCTGCAGCAGATGGCAATGTTGCTCTGTCATTGCTTTGGGGAGGCAGGATAGTGAGAAGGAGGTAAAATCCCAGCGGGCAGTAGATGGCAGTGTAGCTTCATTACACCGCAGCTCGGCTGATTTTGAAGCCACTCGGGGGGGAATACAGAGGACTCCATCGTCACACACACGGTGAGACGGTGGCAACAAGAAAATTATGTCACGACCAGAGATGGCAGTCTTGCCACGGTCCTGGCTCGGACTGAGGAGGGAATGAATGGAAACAATGGGGTGTCAGAAGGATAAAATGGGAATGAAGGTTGGAGGTCGGACAGAAGGGCAGAGTGTGTGAACGACAGAGATTAAAGGGGCTGGAACACATGGGACGGAGGGGGATAGCAGCAGAGGGATGGCTTCAGACAGATCCAGCGAGGGGTGGGTGGGCATATTTGTATGCTTCTGCCACGGCCTTGGACCACTTTATCCACGGGCTTGCATGGGAATTCAGTTTAATTGCATTATTAATGCCTTTTGATTACACTGTGAATGTCACACAATCATGCTCCTACAACCTCTGTGCCCTTTGCCCAGGTGGAATGCTTGATTGTTTACTAAAATCAAACCAGTCACTGTGAAAATGTGTGATAAATAGTTACAGTGTACTCCTCGTATCACACCAGCACTCCCCCGCCCCCCTCTTCCTCACTCTTCCTCTACGCCACCTCTTCATTCGCTATGTGTGATAGCATGCAAACTAATGCATATCTCCTCATGTACATTAATAATAATTTGCATACAGAGGACAAAAAACAAGAGGCTAAAAGCAATCATCACTTGCTCAGCTTGTTTTTCATGATGTGACTCGCATGAATTACTCTGCCCCCGGCACCTATTTCATTTCCAAGAATGCAAAATACTGGCAGGATTGTGCAATTAACCAAATGACCCCTTAATCATGTCATCTTGCTGTCTGTATATCACTGACAGAAACAGGCAAATCTGACTGCTCATTTCAGCCTATCACCCAAAGCAAAATATAATGGAAACCTAATGAAGTGTATTAAATGTCCTTATATTCGATTCCTTCACATTAAGCAGAGGCAGCTCCTAAACAGAGGTAGTCATATGTTTATCACTATGAGGAAAACAGAACCTCTCCGAGCTGCAAGCGAGACCTTGTGATGACTTTTTTGTTGTTGTTTTTTTTTTGCATATGAATCGTCCTTTTCCTCACAATGCATGTTAGGTAAACAATGGCAATAAATACACACTGATGAAGGAAGTAGCCTTCCTGTTTGTGTGCACAGTGTCCTAAAGCAGGTCATTAATTTTCATTAAGTGCTGTCAGTAAGGACCATTAACCAGGCTAGAGAATAATCACCTCCCGAGAGAGCTGACCTGTTTATGGCGCAGGTAAGGGTTAATAGAAACAGTCCACCTTAGTGACACAACACTCATAGCGTGCACCCACCATGGTAAGCATTCTCTAATGATTCATGTTCATTTAGGGCACTCGCTTTGCATCAGCTGCAGCAAACAGGGAAAACACTTCTCTGAAAGGGCAAACAATTGTGGCAGTTAGTTTTTTTTGTGTACATGTCTTATGACATAACGGATGCTGTACCACTGTGGAGGAGGATTTAGCTTTTTAAACTTAACTTTCACTAATCGAAGGTTCTTCAGAAAAAAGCAAGATGACCATGGGTAGCTCAAATCCCAGAAGTGATTAAATATTGCTTAGCTCCTCTTTACTTCATAATGTATGAAACAGAGGTCAAGACAGGCCACCCACTGTAGATGAACTGAGACTGAACTAGCGGCTTTTACTACTGTATATTTTCTGTATGTGCTACGTGACTAAAAGATCCAATGAACTTCTGATCATTCTCTGCTGTTAAGATGAAATAAATTATTTTTAATGAAACACTGAATCTAATTATTTAATGCAACAATAATAGGATTGTACTTATCACCAACTCTGCTTCTCTTTGGAGCTTTTAACCTTTATTAGCTCACTGGTTTTACACCACATAGTTTCACAATATGGCTCAATCTCAACAAAGTTAGCCGACTACATTGGGATAATAACACTAAACTGGGTCCATTTGATGTGTTCAGTAAGCAAACTCAAAAGTTAGCTAGCTAGGAAGTAAAAAACACCCATTTAAAGAGCACATATTAGGGACTTTTACCGGTTTAAAATAGTATTTTTGGGTCTACTAGAACAGGTTTACATGTGTTAATGTTCAAAATCATTTATTTTTCTCATATTTTTTATTATTATAGCATCTTTTCTCACACTGTCTAAAATGCTCCTGTCCCTTTAAAGCCCCAGTTCCGAAAAGCTTAGTATTCTCTGAGAGACGCAGATATATAAAATAACAATAATAATAACAATAATAATAATAATGGCAGACAGCAAGGAAGCTGTCTATTTTTTGTTTTTGTTTTGCCAAACTAAAGGTGAGGTGGGTGTTATGCAAATGTGTTACACGGTGATGTAAATAAGTGCAAGTAGAAAAGTATAGATTTCAAACGCGTTTTTTTCTGGTTGGAAAATAACATTAATTATTAACATTTTAGACGATAACTTTTGTGTCAACTTTAAGCTTTGTAAGTTTGCACCACAAAGCTAAAACACACTGAAGGAAAGTGAAACGCCGCCCAAAAAAACAAACTTGTATAATATGTGTTCTTAACGAATACAACACACCTAAAAATCTAAATAAACTAAATTTGCTTAA
The DNA here is from genome assembly GCF_022539595.1 of Amphiprion ocellaris. Classification (NCBI taxonomy): domain Eukaryota; kingdom Metazoa; phylum Chordata; class Actinopteri; family Pomacentridae; genus Amphiprion; species Amphiprion ocellaris. Next base: position 26,020,218 of record NC_072782.1, on the reverse strand, counting down.
GTGTACAGTGAATTATTAAATATCTACCAACTTTCTGACTTGTGAAAGTTCTTGAACCAGGTTAAAATTCAAATTTGTATGTTTTCATCTGTCTTGGTCCGATATTAATGTTTTATAGCTTTTGTAACATCTCAGAAATATAAACAAAAAACTATCTTTTTTGGGAATTTAAAGGTCCTGACTGTCAGTCTTCTCCATCACCTTATATTGTTCTCTACATAAGACTTTTTTTTTCTCCATGAGATATTTCTGCTTTTTTGTTTTTGCTTGTTTTTGCTTCTCTCATTGGTTTTAAATGGGCTCAACTGGAAATAGATGACACCTACTTCTGTACAGAGTTTGATTACTAAATCAGATGATAGCAGTGGGTTGTTTGCTTATGTTGCAACCACTGTAAATGTAAGCCCTCCCACACAATCCTAATGGAGCAGATTTACTGAGTGCTTGAATGCTGAACTCTCTATAAACAATAGCTATGTTTGTTTCCCCATTTTTTATTACTTTTTTTTATTTTACTTCAGGAGCTTAATGCACAAGAAACAGCACATTTGAATTTTTAAAATGGATACCCGTTTCACTGTTATCTTTGCTGTCTGCCACTGATGGCAGCGCATACAGCACAGGCAGCAGGCAGACAAAATGTGATCCAACTCAAGTGCAACACTATCAGCGAGCAGGTGTCACATGAGAACTATGCTATCATCACAAACTAGCTATCATTACAACCAATCAGTTGGCGCCTCACGCAAAGTTGGAGGCGATTAGAATAATAGCCCACTTGACAATTGGGACCTTTATAGTTGCAGAAATTTTGTCGCACACTGGATCTAGAGGATTATGGTTGTTACTTTCTTCTTACTAGTCTGTGCATGGATTACCGTGTATATATGACATGCTCTCCAAATCATTTGGTGAGGGTTGAAAAAGGGATTTAGGATTAGATGGTGTAAATCTGCTCCGTATCTGCCATATGGAGGCTATGTCTATCCATTATCCATCAATGTGTCAAACACTGTGCAAGGGAGCAGCTGTCCATAGAAGGCCAGCCAATTGGTTTGATACAGGTGAAAAGTGATGTACGATTGCCTTAGCAAACCTATCACTCTCAGGCTGCCAGATGGCTTTGGCCTGGGGACACTGCAACCATATTAGACCTTGATTTCTTCACTCTCTAAGGGTTTCACCTCAGTGTTGCTATCTTGGTCTGGTCTGTTTCCCCCCATGTTGATGGGTGACCTCCCTGGCCTCACTCCTTATTTGAGCAAAACTAATGAAGATACTTTAGGGCGGCGGCACAGTCCAGCCCTGCTCTGTGGTTAATGGCACACCTGCAGCGGTGAAACAGTGACTGGGATACAATCATGTCTGTAGGGAGAAAGTAAAGAAGAGCCGGGACTGGTTGAGAAGAGAAAATGAACTTTGCCAAATCTCTTTAGACCACATGGGGCTTTGAGGGATGCTGTATTGCATGTTGGTTCAGGTGGTGAGAGAATGAAACAGAATGCAGGAAGACCTGTTTGAATAAAACATCTATAGGTTTTGAAGTTTTATCCGCCAACACACATCTGAGCGATTTATGACACTACCTGTATATAGGATAATAGGATTGTACATCTGGGGACCATTATCTTTGCAGCAATAATTCTCTCTGTCTTTACAGTTTGAAGGTAAACATTAACTTCTTCACTCATTCTACTCATTTGCAGGCTTATGATTTGTCAGTGCAGTCACTTTAGTGGATTATGTTACATTAAATATCAGGTTCAGCAGCAGTTCAGCCATGGTTCAGGTGAAATTGGGCTCATTTTGACAAAGCAGCCTGCATGCAGCTGCGTTTTCAAGCCCTAAAACTTCTGATTTAGCTGAAAGATTTGACCTTCTTGCTTAAACATCCATGTCACTGAACACAAAGTTAACAATTTTTCATAGGATAAACCTTGGCTTTCCTTGATTTTGTTGGCTTTCAGCCTCAATTTACTCATCTTCTTTATGCCTTGAACACCAGGTGATTTATTCTCTGCTGATGCAGTTTTGTAGACATAAACCTGGACTGACTTGTGGGATGGGTCCAGTTTAATATCCAGCTGGTCACACTGAAAAGCTGGCACAACCACTGCAGAGACCCAATCTATCTACTGACTATGTCAGCTCAGCAGAGGTCACGAACGCTCTTCCTTCACATTAAAAGCATTGCATTTTACAAAAACACCAGGTGGCTACTGTTATGAAAATGCAATCTATTTGTCATCAACATTAGCGTTAATGCAGCTATGCCTGGAGATACACCTACACAAGAAAACATATTTGATATCGGTTTTAAATGGCGACAGGCAGTTAAAACAGACACGGTGAGGCTGCTCTGGAAAACAAACTACCCTGTTGATGCAGCAGGAGGTCAGATCTCGCCCAGGTGTGCCAGACATATGAAAACCCAACAGCTATCTGCACTGCTCGATCCCATTCTGCTCTAAAATAGCATCCATTCATAAATCTGTTAAAGGTGTTGTCCAGGCACGTGCCACTTGATGCCCAAAGTGCCCTTTTGTCAAAGTTGTATTTTTAATTTTATTTAATTTTGTTTTTTTTATTTATAAGTGTGATCAGTAATCCAGAGACTTTACATTACACCACTGCTTCCATGTTATATTCTTCATGAATATGGGCTACTACAATTCAGCCAGTTATATTGTAAGGTATGTTTCTGTACAGTGTTTCAAATTCATGCTCCATGTGCCCCCTTTTAACTTTGAGCACCTGCCCCTCCAAAGGTCTCTGCACGGCCCTGGTGTTGTCAATAAAACATCTCTTGGGTGATTACAGCGCTGGAAGAAACTTTAGTTTTACCCCATGTCAGCAAAACTTATTCCACACCGGTATGTGTTCAAGTGGGTGGATGAGGACCGCTTGATTGCTCTGTTGAAAAGCGTCCCCATGTGTAGTCGTAGCAGTAGAGAAATGGTTCCACAAAGGAAAATACTGAGCAGATTGAAAGATGGCAGCAGACATTAGCTCCGCCAGTGTACAGCTGATTTAGGACAGTAGTCTGCAATGAGAAACCCAAACTATGCAACTACATGTCATTTAATAACTGATTTTGAGTGAAATATTTGCCAGCAGAGAGATTTACGAATTTCCAACCAAGCCAAGAACAAGGTAAAAAAAAAAGACGACAAAAAAGAACACACACTGGTGATATATTTCTTCTTAACACATCCAAAAGTATTAACATGTATCCAAGTTTAATGAATCAGTACCTTTTGCTTTTAGCAACAGATGGCGGTCTGTTTATTTCTGGGCAATTTCCTCTTATCACGTGCTTAGTTTTTGCTACAAAGGAATCAGTGTCACAACACACTTTCATTATTAACACACAGAGAACACTGGCTCACATTAACACATCACCTTGATTGTATATCTCTTGACTCTTTAGGAACCCAGTGTGTCTTTAACTTACAGAGCGATTAATTACATGATGTTGAAAACAGCATTGATTAGAACTTTTTCTAATGGAACACTGTGCATTTTTTTCCGCCTTCAAATTAACATCTCAAGAGGATTGTGAAATGGAGAAAGAACAATTACACTGATTATTAAAGTTTGGTGTTCTTCCTCCCAGACACGAATCCTAACATGGTTTAGTCATTTTTATTTTATTTTTTTATGTGGAGAGACTGTAAAACAATAATAATTAATCATGATATTCATGCTGGATGGCTAGGGCCCAATTAAGTCAACGTCTTTGGGATTGGATAACTGGATGCTGCTTGGTTCCTGTTTGCAGATTTGTACTCATGATTTGAATTACCTTATTGTATGACTATCCTGTCCTTTTTGCTTTTTTTCCTTCATATTCTGTTGATCATAAAGCAGAAAGACAGTTCAAATGAAATTAAAATATCCTTTCAGATTAAAGGCAACAGCATAGTAGCACTTGTCTCTGTCAAGAGCAGCCTCAGGATCAGTTCCTCTGATTGTGATCCAACACCATAATGGATCAAACTTCTGGAAAAAGCTTATTTATCACTTATTTTCTGATATCTATCAACTGCACATTTCAAGACCCTTGTATAGAGCTGTTACAATCACTGACTAAAATCAAGAGCATGACCTGTCATTAGACAAACAGCTTCTTAACAGTGACAATTTGCAATGAGGAATGGATAATTATTGTGGTGTTGCTCATTTCATTGCAGGGATTATGACCTTAATCATTAAACTACAAATCCTGAAAAACTCCAGAAAAGGTCTTAAAACAAATTTTCTAAAGTGAAGAAGTTAGAAGGTATTTCATACTATAAAATATTGGGAAAAGGTCTAAATTTTCCAGGCAAGAAGAGTGGAGCAGTAAACTTCTTCTACAGGTGAATTCTATCTCGCACTGTAGGGCAAACAAAGTCCTCACTGAAATTATGCATTTAACTTAATTTACACTCACCTTATTGAGTTTTCTGTACTTTCATTTCATGCAATAATAGGGTATGTACTTGATTTTTTTTTTTTTCTGATTATGGATGGTTTTGCAGTGGCGAGTGGAAAGACTCGTGGCTTTTCATTAAGTTCAAATCATTCATTTAATAGTGTTATGACACTGATTTCAATAATTGTATATCGTATAGGTATGATGTGGTTTACCAACACTTTATGTCCATATTGTACACACTCTCAGTGAGACATACAGTGCCAATAAAATCATTCACCCCCTTTGGAAATTTTCCCTTTTTGCTGCTTTTCAACATTGACACATGGTGAGTTTAATTTGGCTTTTTCATGAGAACTTACAAATAAAGACCCTTTTGCATTAAAGTGAGAACAGTATTCTGCAAACTAATGTCAATTTAGTAAAAAACCTAACATGTAAAATAAGTATAATGCTTCAAAATGACTCACTAATTTACCAGTGGCGCAGCCAGTTGGTACTAGAAGTCATACAATTAGCAAATAGAGATCATCTGAGCATCATGTGCAGTAAATGTGATTGTAGTAAAAAGACACCTGCATCCAGTCACTGGTGAGTAAGTACTCCTGGCTATGATCACATGAAGAAGACAAAAGAACTATGACTCCTCTGAAGGAGGTGCATCGTGATGTGTGGATGCTTCTTGGCAGCATGCCCTGGAAGGCTTATAAAGGTAGAAGGTAAAATGAATGCAGCAACGTATAGGGAAATCCTGAAGGACAAACTGACGCAGTCTGCAGGAGAACTGCGAGCCGGGAGAAGATTTGTTTTCAAGCAAGACAATGACCCGAAGCATACAGCCAAAGCTACACAGAGATGGATTCAAGACAACAAGAAGAATGTTGAGGAGTGCCCGAGTCAGAGCGAAGACCTCAATCCAACTGAGAATTTGTAGCTGGACTTCACACTGAGAAGTTGTGCAAAGAAGAATGAGCTAAAAATGGCGTTTCCACATGTGCAAGGCTGCAACCAATCCACACAGGCTCAGTGCTGTAACTACCACCGACTAAATCCCGACTTGAAGGGCGGATTTCAACTGCAACTACTTATTTCACATTTAAAATTTTTAATTAACTGACATTACTTTGTAAAACCTGTTTGCACTTTGACATGAAATAGTCTTTATTTGCAAATTCTCATCAAAAAAAGCACAATTAAATTGGCCATGATTCAATGTTGAACAGCAACGAAAGAGAAAAATGGCAGGTGAAAACTTTTTTTAATGGGAACTGTAGCTGTTTTCTGCTATATTAATACCATATTCATGTCCATGACCATCCATTTTGCACCTGTAAATTAATATGACTCAGTTTTAGTGTTGCAACTGATTAAATTTCCATACGAGATACATTATGTACTCAAATAAAGCATGTTGATTCTAAGCACAAACTCCTTTCGCCTGACTTGACATTGTTAAGTTCTTTGATTTTCTCTTAGATAACTGGCTTCCTAATTCTTTTACAAAAATAAGCTTGTTACAGTTGACAGTGTGTTGTGCTTTGTTACCTGTATGAGTAAACGTTTAAGATTGATTGACACTAGTCCTCCACACAGCAGTAATGTAATCTCCTCATTACTTCCGCGGAGAAGACAAAAAAAACACACTGACGTTCTTTCACACATTTACCTCCTCTTCTGCAATGATTGGCTAATTTTCACATTGACATGTGGAATTCTGACAGTTTCTAACTGCTGTAAGAGAAGATGTCAATCAGTGCAAGATTGTCTTATATAACTCTGTTCCTCATAATATCTTTATTTTTCTCAGCAGCACAGCCTCAGATCACGCAACCGCCTCACACTGAACACACTGTACAGGTTTTTTTCTTCTTCTGTAAAATTAAACGGCATTGTCATCTTTGAGATGTTTTATGCTCAGTGAGTTTGATTGAATCACACCTCCGTGGCCACAAACACATGCTTATCTTTTATTTTTTTCAGCCCAATGAAATAGGCTATCATTTTACCCCTGTGCGGTTCATCAAAGGTGCCATTTCTCACCTTAAGGCCTGAATTCTTTATCTGTCTTAGGGGAATGTTAAAACAGGTAGACCATAGAATTGCCTCTTTGTTGTGTACATTGGATTTGTGTTTGAACAAGATGTAATGACACTGTCTGCTCGTTGCCATGGCGCTAGAAAGAGACCATGGAGAATTTTCTTTATAGCTGTCCAGGAGCTTTTTCTAGTTCTTGTCTATTCTTTTTTTCCTTCATTACCCACTTGCCTTTCTTTGTGTCCTTGTTCATAGGAACTGTCATAAGTTTGGTGCATCAATGATCTCAAAGCTTGATGCTTATTTAATGGTGTGAAAGCAGAGCAAATGTTGTTTACTGCTATTACACCTATGACACTTAAAATGCAACATGATACATCAACAATGAATGATTTCTGTCTCTTTTAGCTGATACTGACATGTACGAAAGATCACAGATCATTTTTTTCTTTACACGGTAAACACAAAAGTTGCCGTTTTGCTTGTCTTAAGCAAATACACAAATACAAGAATTGAAAAGTTTGCCACTGTACCCCTTTCAGAGCTAAGAGCTGTGTTCCTGTCAATCACACCGGCTCACAGCTGTCAAAAACAGGAAAACAGAGCATGATTTGGGATCGGCTCGCATTGTTCGCATTGTTGAGAGTGAGCAGCATTTTTCTTGCTTGCTTTCTTTTCTTTCCTTACAGTTCTGTTCACTTGAAGGTGAATGTCAGCCAGCCTTTTCTAGTGTCCACAGCAAATTAGATCTACAGCAGAGTGTAACCACTGAGCTGCTAATGTCAGAACTGGGCCTGACATTTTGCTTCAATAGCTGTTTTTTCACTGAAGATTCTGTAAAAACAGAGACAAGACAGGTTTGATGAATAAAATTAAGGAGGAGTTCCATCTAGGGGCTACAGTTTCAGGACATTGTTCAAGGTGGATCACTCTCACATTATCATGTCTTACAGGTATATTTGAATATAATGAAGCTAATAGTTAGTATTATAAATTCCTGCTAGGACAAGTTGGTTCAGGAACAGGCCTATTTAAACTTTTCAAGTCTCTCTTGGTTTTGAAAGATAGCTTAACAGTAAAAAATGGTCATTTATTAAAATGGTTAAAAAATATACTAAGAAGCAACACTATAGAAAGACTTATTCATGCATATGTTGTGTTATTTTTCAGGCTCAGAAAAACATCCTTAAATGCTGGGGAGCTGTAGCTCAGTTGCCCACGTTTCCTATTCAAAATAGTTAATTTACCCAAAATGCCTTGCCAGTTCGTCCCACTTAAGATAGCCTCCCACTAACCCTTTTCTACTTATGCAATATTGTCAAAATTAGGAACATAGTGTCTCATAGTGATGCTGAACAATTAGTCCATGCACTTATATCTTCTATGCTCAACTACAGTAATAATCAGGATTTCCCAGTAGCTCTCTGAAAAATGTCCAGTCGATCCAAAATACAGCAGCCAAGAGTACTGACAGGACCTAGGAAGAACACATTTCTCCCATAATGACTTCTCTTCATTGGCTCCCTGTAAAATCCAGAACAGAATTTAAAAGCCTCAGATACAAAGCCCTTAACAACCAAGCTGCATCGTATCTTAGAGACCCACTTCACTCTCAGTGTGCAGGTTAACTTGTGGTTCTTAGAGTCTCCAAAAGCTGAACAGGAGGCTGAGGATTTATCTGCCAAGCTCCTCTCATGTGGAACCAGCTACTAGTTTGGGTTCAGGTGGCAGACACCTTCCTTACTTTTAAGATTAGGCTTAAAATTTTGCTTTTTGATAAAGTTTACGGTTAGGTGGACTCAGGTGACCCTGAACCATCCCTTAGTTATGCTGCTCTACTACACTACTGGGGACTTTTCCATGATGCACTGAACATCTCTCCTCTAGTCTCATCTCCTTTAGATTATATCCTAACTTTGTGTTTTCTCTTTCCTCTAGTTTCTACCATTTGCAGGTAACTCTGGCATTGAAACCACACATTTCTGATCTGGCCTCACCAACCTCTCCAGTGTTTATTATTCTGTTATGCGTTGTTTGTTTGTTTTCTTCCCTTAACTCTCACCCCTGGTTGAGGCAGATGGCTGGCTTGCTTGAGCCTGGTTCTGCAACAACTTTCTTCCTGTTATATGGAGTTTTTTTCCTCCCATTATCACCATCAAACTTGTTCAAAGGGAAATATTAGATTTGCTGAATTTTTAAAAATATATTGTAAGATATTCACCTTGTGTTGTGAATTTGGTACATAAATAAATGTTAAATAAATTAAACAGAACTGAACTACACATCTAATTGAGAACAAAGCCATAGTCAGTGCCTGCCCCTGTGCTTTTAAACTACGGACATTACAGAACAATTACATACAAATTCAGATTTTCTCTTAGCTCTGTTGAAAGAGCCGTCTCCCTGAGCACACTCAACAGCATCTTCCCGTTATGGAGCTACTCTATAGAGACTGAAACTGCAATCACAGTTGCTTCAGAATAAATTTCAATGGTCGCGTTCGTCGCAATAAAAGCCTGCGATACCCATTGCAACAGTATGGCTCTTTAATGTCTTTTTAATAGCTTTTGGATAACGTTGGAGTTCCATGGTACAGAAGCTATATAAAGCTGTGGTTACAAAGCTAGTACTTGTTAGGAGGATAAATTCATTCTTGCTTTGTACTCTTCAGGGGAATTGCGGATAATAATAAAAAGGTGAAAAAAAAGCAATGCAACTTCTGTCTTTTTGGGCTAATCTTACAACTGAACAAACCAGACCAAATGCTACACTGTCAGATTTGAAAATGACCCCCGCTAACAGAGAAATAATGACATCTTATTCAAGCAGTGGGAGTTGTCAGGCCTAAGGGTGTGTGACAAAGGCAAGATGGAGGCCACGACGATCAATACTTCACTCTGTATGAAGCGATAGGCATTAAATACTCCTCTTTCTGCTCCCCTTGGAAAAGAGCAAACATATCAATCAAAACCCAATCACCCATGCCCACTGCATACACACAGCCCCCGAGGCCACACACCAGCTGTCCCATGAGATAGAGCCTATTTTTTATCTTAATTGCATTATTATTATAATTATTTAGGGTACGGATATGTACATTTTGTCAACTTGACTTTAGTAAAGGTTAAAGGCTTGCAGAGGGAGTGCGGTATGGATCCGGCTGGGAGGATTTTGGCCTCCCTGTGTGGACGAGTTTATGAGAAGAGATCTTGCAAATGACTGTTGACAGGGCAGGGGGCATTCATCAAGAAAACAAGCCACATGAGCACCGAGACCAGAGTTAGGGCTGGAATGAATCTCAGAGAAACAAATCTAATCTAAGCGCTGCCAGAGAACCCATTTATAACGTTAAGATCACAACGTGAATCCATAGAGAGGAGTTCAAGGGGGGAGGAAAAGAGAGGCGGGGAGAGACAGAGCAAGAAGGGTACCGATTGAATAAATCAGTGTATAAACTTTGTAGCTGGAGGATTATTCTGCTGCCCCATTGTTAAGCAATGAGGAAAAGGAGTTTGAAAAGGAGTCATTTTGGTATTAAAGGGTGGCTGTCAGCGAGGCTCCAAATTCGTAGTGGTTTTAGTCAATTCACAAAACACAGACTGGCATTCTTTGCACCACCTTGTCTGCAGACAACAGCTCTCAGGAGGTATGTTCATTCATATCTAAGCGCAGCAGCATGCTCTGTGATCCACAGGAGGCTGGTCTCTGCCAGTCCTGTCTGTCGACCGCTTTTCAACACATCTGGAAGTTTGAAAAAAGGAATCAAGGCGAAACAGTATACGAAACTGTGACACTGCTTTGCGTTCTTCAATCAGCACAGTTAGACAATGTTTAAATGAACGTATCTGCCAAAAAAAAACAATAACAAAATGTTGAGGCAAGAAATGTATGACAAGATACAGTATTGCCTGACTTTCTCTCTATAGCAGACAAAGCATTGATTATGTTCTCACGATTTTTTTAGACACTCAGAGTTTGCAGACATGTTTACATTGCCAATAAAGCAATAGTCTTGCCCTAATCAAGCTGTTTTACACCCTGTTCAGACACAGAAGTTAAACACAGGGGTTTTAGGTGATATGTTAAAATGGACTTTGCACCAATTTTAGCTTCACTTTCACGCCTGGAACCTTGTACAAATATCGACCACCCAACAGATTTTTCAGACCCCAGCGACTCTTCCACAGACAAGCTGGTCCATCCTTGAACTTTTAAGTTGTGGCTGCATGAAAGGCTGCCGGGGGCACTGCAAATGCAAAAGAAAAAAAAAAGAGAAAAAGTTCACAGCTCTGTGTAAAAGTGGAGAAGACTGTAAATAGAGACAGTCAGAAGCAGGCTCGGCTACAACAAGATAATCAAACATCTCTGAAATAGATTGTTTGAAGTAAATCCTCTTGTTTGATGCATAATTTCAAAGCTGAAAGGGTCTAATGACTATTTTAGTCTTTACAGTCATGCTTATGCAACTGTAAACAGCATGAATGCAACAGACATGATTTCATGAAGCATAGCCTAAGTTCTCAGACACAATTTAACTCTTGCAATTTTTTGAATTCCCCATTAGCTATTCACCTGGACAGTTTATGGCGTTATACAGGGCCTCGTTCTATTCTTTGACCATTTAAAGATATCACTTCCTCTGTGTTTTAATGCTTAGTTCAGGAGATATGGTGCAAAATGCATAGTTTGGTTTGTCTGCAGAAAGCAAAATGGCTTCAGAGGCCACCGTGAGGTGTTTTTGTGATGGTGCCAATTCTGAAAATGTTCAGGGCCCAGACAGGCCTGAAACAGTGCAGCAGGCTTCATACTTTAATGAAAAAGTTAATAAATCACTTCAAATTTGGCACAAATACCTGGACTGTGAGTCCAGTGACATGATCTCATGACTGTCCTTTCGCTCAGCAGTTTGACACTAGTTGGACGCTGCCTGGTGACGGTGACTGGGCATTGCTACGAGTAATGGCAATAAATTCACAGAGCATAATTCAACACCTTAACTTCCTTCATGTTTGGTATAAACCATACTATCAGGCTTTCACATAGCTGTCCACAATACACTTCTGTAGAGGAAAACAACATGAAGAGGTTATATAATACAAGACTAAAGCAAATGAACAATGTTGCACCCTGCGGATTTTAGGTAAATAGATAAGAGAGTTTCTTCTAGGATTGGTTGATGCTACAGGCAATTTGGATCAAGGCTTTTTTTCCCCCTATTCTTGTTCCCTACTGATGAAAATTGGCAATCATGTAATAATCCATTTATGAGCGTGCAAGCTTGGTTCACAGCAGATTCAGCAGCAGTTTTCACTTCAGAGGCCACGACCAGCTCGGGCTGCTCTATCATGAGCTCTCCCCGGCCAAACGCAGAGCTCTCATCTTAGAGCTTCCTGTGTAATCCCAGATCAAAGGTCCCAGGGAAACGGGAATGGATTCTCTGCTCTAACAAGCACACTTTCTCAGATGGAAGAAATTGAACCCATTTTTCTTTATCTTCCTTCCGCAGGTTAGCTCACTCGGTGCACTGAAAGATAGACCTTGTCATGATAGTGTTGGGCCTCGCTCGTAGCAGAACACACAGGCAGATAGGCTGCATCGTCTCTCCGGCTGTTTGATGTCTGTTTTCAGCGTCCTGTTTTCATGCTCCCCAGGGTAACAACTGATGATAAGCAAAAAGAGTAGGCAGTAAATTCAATCAGAATGAAGTGCCACACAGGGCTCACCAGGACTTTTCAACAAAGCTGACGACTTCATTCATCCGCATTTAATCTTGGTTAATAACATGCAATAAAACATCCTTTAAAACCATTTTCTGTTAGTGTCTTGTTTAGAACACAACATAACCATCACCCCCTTGCACCATGCTGTCTCAGTAGCCTGGTGTTTGTCATAGAAGTCATCTTATTTTTACATTCATCTACAGCATGCAGTGCCATAATAAGAAACTCATGATTTATATTTTTCTTTTAGCAGTTTCAATACAGTATGTGGGGAATATACTGAAATAATACCTTAATTCTGGCTCTTGAAAAGTTTCTTGGTGGCTCGATTGCTCATCAAAAGCTGTATACGGTGCATAAACAACCACTAAACAAGTTTCAGGTTTCGGTGTGTTTATATAGAGGAGCGGTTTCACATTTTTGTACTTTCTTTTCAAAAGCGAGACAGGAAAATGGCATCAGTTTAATGTCTATACATTAAATATAGAGCAGGAGTGAGGGCATATCTATGTGATTTTCCAAGATTACATGTCAGAGTTATTTCTTGACATAATAACCGTCAATTTTAGGTTAACAGCGCTAAAATGTTTCTATGATTTCCCTCGAAACACTTAAAAGCCAATAACTGCAGTCAGGCAGCTGTGAAGAGCTTCTCGTCTGCATCCTAAAAGTTTCATTTTCAACTTGGCTCATTTACTTGTCTGCAAGAAATGTTGTAAAAATGACAATGAAACAATACACTGGAAATGCAGAGGCTGTGATTCTTAATCTGGTTTGTGTGATGAGTCACAGCAGGCAAGGATATCCAATAATAACTATGATTACATCAACGATATTTCTAAGAAATTATCTTTAAACTGTATATTAACATTTGCAACAATTAAAAAGGCTTGAGGGAATCATACAGTCTCCTTGATTCAATATTTTAAAATCAATATATTAAGAAAATGCTTCTAACAGCTACTTCTAGAAACATGTTGACACTAAATGAATTAGCAAAATGTTCACAAACAACATATTAAGTTAGTTTCTTTCCACTGGTGGCATTTCATCAAATCAAATTTATTTGTGTGACACATTTTGCAAAGTGTTGTGGAGTATCTGTGTATCAGGTTGCTTAATGTCATTACATTCAAATAAAAGCACCTCCAGTGGCCAAAGAAATTATTACTCCTCCAAGGAACACGGCAGATTTATGTGACGATTGCCTTTGGTTTGTCTGTTTGTTTGTCTGTTAGCAACATTGCTCAAAAATGGATTAACGAATTTTGATGAAATTTTCTGGGAAGGTCAGAAATGACACAAGGACCGATTGATTACATTTTGGCAGTTATGCGGCTTATAGTCTGGATCCACGGATTTGTTAAAGATTTCTGTATCATTGCCAGATAGCGGCACGGCGTCACTGTAACTATGACAACAAGTGAACACTACGTCAGCTTCCTGCTGACGATCACATGATTGCGATCCTACTACAAATCTGCTGCGGACTTATTGGGACTTATCTGTCGGAAGTGATACCAGGAACAATTGATTAAATTGTGGGGGTGTTTCCGAGTCCCATCAATTCCCGCCGCCTGCTACATATTTAGGTCACGTGATTTGGTATCTGTACAAAACATACACATGCGTAACACACACCTGTGCTTGGCGCAAGCTCATTTTGTTTGTGGGTATCTATATTAAATGGTCACATTCTATAGTGCCGTGACTTCTGCCACAATTTTTGTTCAAGATTTCAGCTGTAAGAAATGATACAACGACTGAGCAGCTTTGGCGGAGTACTGCGCTCTCTGAGTGCTATTCTTGTAACTTTTTTCTGTTGGGAACAAAAGGGATAAAATTGAGATGTTGCTATATTTGCAGAAAACAAGGAGGAGGTCAGGGTTGATAGACGGAGCAACAAAACAAAGGATTTTTAAGGTTTGTTGTTTTCCACTTAAAGTTGGGCTTGGTTTCTTTTTGGTAAAAGCTCATTTGCTCCTTTACTGTAAGTGAATGGCTGTTTTTGTAACCATGATGATGAAAGTCATCCCACCTTCAAGTCAAATCGAGTTTTTAGCAAACCAGTCCTGTCAATCATTATTATTTTCTGGCTCGAGCATGTATGGCTTAAAAATAACAACTTATCACACTATTTTACAGTGTTTGAGAGGAATCATAGGTGAGCTGGTGTTCCTGAAAAGCAGTGGAGTGGCTGAAGATAGAGGCAGGGGCTTCAGAGATCTGCACATTCTCGAGGAAACAACAAATCGGATTTGCATTTAATTGGTTTAAATGAAGTGCATTTTTTTCATGGAATAAACCCCTAAATTACAAATTTAGACACACAGTCTACTTTTTAGGTGTTTAATCAAGTGCTGGTAGTAGTTTTAAGCCAAACCAAAAATTTTATTCCTAACTTTAACCAAATGACGTGTGCAAATTCAAGCTTGTATTATTGGCCTGTCAACAGTAAATCCCCTGAAGATATTTTTTGACGTCCTCGGTGGTAGCGTGATTCAGTAGATTCCTGTTGAATGACTGTCTACCTCACTGACGGGAAAACAGAAAGAGACGCACAAAAAAACCGGAGAGGCTCACTGAGATAGAGGGAAGTGAGAAGGGAAGATCAGAGAATGAAAATCAGGCCCATGTTCAGTGTCTCTCTTTCATGCTCTGGAGCCTTTGAAAATCAGAAGGGCTGACTGGCAGCCAGATCTGAAGTGATGGAGGCTGGGGGGGTACACGGACAAAAAGAAATGCAACAGGAAACATCAGATGGAGTGAGACAAATCTAAAAGGCAAACAGACTCAATAAAACATCAGTCACTTTTTTACTCATGTTTCAAAAAAAATCTCCCCCCATCCAACAACAGACAAATACGAAAATTGAAAAAAAATGATGCTGACACCCCTTTGAAGTCCTCCAAGCGTTTCAATGGGGCGACCATACATGGACCTCAATTTGAAAATCAAAAGCTGTGCTGAGAAGAACGCTGGTGACGGAGAACATCACGGTACTGCACGGATTGTCACAAACAGATGTTTTTGATAATAGTAATCTTCTCTGTATGCAAAGAAAAGTGCATCTCCTCTAAATGTTCCTAAATAGTTGTTTACAGAATTGAGTACTCATTACAGACGGGAACTATTTTCCGCTTCATGCGGGCAGAATGCAAGGGCAAATTAGCACCCCTCCTGGAAATTTCACACTATAAAACATCTTCACCGCAGCAGGTGGCATCACTTCCACCAGGGTACTAACAACTTTCAGAGACACACTGTGAACCCTAACATTATGAACAAATTGGCGAGTATATTCTAACGTAGCGGAGTGCCAATTTAGATAATGAATGTCATGGCTTGTCGTTTAAACCAAACCTTTGATTTCTGTCATGTGGCCAGAGTTTGCTGAAAAACACTAAAGTGTCACTAAAGTCCCTCTTTGGTACCCTCGGGCAAATAATTCTTTTTGTTTTATTGACTCCTGTTGCTTAAATGTTAAAAAAATGCCTTCATTAATATCATGTTTCTCCAAAATACACCCAATAAAATACACAGCCATGTAAATATATGCACATCTGTCACATCTGCTCAGGATTGTGAACAACAAGTGGGGCATTGGGAGGTCTAATGGTTAAGATTTAGACACATACCATATATTCTGATGACAGCATCCACAGTTTGATTCTAGCTTTTGCTATCTGTCATTTTCCTGTCCGTCTACCCACGCTTTGCCATTTCTCCAGCATCTGCTTCAGATAAACACAGTTTTTTTCCAGCCTCAGAATGACGGCGGGTAACTACGCAGAACAGCAAGCATGATCGGTCTGCGAACAGTGAAGGCAATGAATCTGTGTTACCTTATTTGACACAAATCTGTCTATTCCTGTGTTATTTCTCACATCAAGCAAGCTTAAAAACTTGTTTTTTGCAAAAGTGGGGACATTTTTTTACGTCCAAATTTACTGTTTCCATTCTTTTTTTTTTTTTTTTTTTTTTGGAATGCAGCACTTTACAACACCTTAGATGTTCTGCTCTGGCTATTTGCAATACCCAAATATTCACTACTAAGACCTCAACAGAAAATTAACATTTTGCCTTACTATTTGAAAAAAGTTGTTCAAATAGAAGAACAAAACACTAATTTTGTGTTCCCACTAGAACACTGATACCCAAACTGGCTTCCCCTATAGGTGAAATAATATCAAATATTATTATTATTAATATTATTATTATTATTATTATTATTATTATTATTATTATTATTATTATTATTATTATTATTATTATTGTTATCGTAGTAATAATAATAGTAGTAGCCATGATCATAGCAGTTATAATTTATGTCTCAAACATTATACCAAAATATTAATTTATTTAGTTTATTTTATCTCAAATCATCATTATGTATGTAATTAGTGTCATCAGAAAAATTACAGTTATTTTGCATAATGTGTGAAACAAAAACATTGCAGATTTTATCCCAAGTATAAGCCACATCAGTTTACTTCACTTTTGATTCTAGTGTCATTTAATTTCCATTCATCTCAAGCAAACATTATTTGCGTTATATTTACGTATTTCAAAATTTTACCAACACCACCAAATCTGTCCAATTTTGATCCATCCATATATATTATATGGAGATATATACCAGCTATATTACAGCCAAACACATTTTGGAGCTCTCAGAAACAGACGAAACCTCATTAAAATTGTCTCCTTTTAAACTTTTTCTTATAGCAGCCTCAGAAATAATTTGAGCTTATTCCCCAAACTCACATCTTGCTCTGATCATGCCCTGACTGCATGCTACTCACTAAATTAAATGACTTTAAACATCATCTTTTGAGAAAATCTAAATCTGTCACCTTCAAAATGACTGACGAAACGTCCCTACTGCCCTAACAGAATGTGCTACTTCCATTTAGGATCAATGGAAAACACGAACTCAGTAAATTACTACATCTATTAAAACCCCAGTGGGTATATTGATATATTTTTAAAAGCATTCATTAGAATCAAAACAGGAATCAAACATCTGAATTCATTAAGAACAAAATAACTGACAAAGTCGTAAGAAACTGGAATGACAGAATTAGGTCCCTGTTAGAAATGAAAGAAAATATAGCTCCAAGGTCTCTGGGTTACACCATTTGAGAGTTAAACGCCCCATATACACTCACACAGTCACCAAGTATTTAATGTACAGTGCCCCTTCTCTGCCCCTACAGAGTCCTAATATAAAGAAAGACAATGAAAACTGATCCTCATGGGAACCATTGATCTGATAGCAAAGAAACACTACAAGCAGCACTACACCAAGTGGCACACAGCAGAAAGGCAGCATCCCGAGGCTCAGATAACTGTGTCAACTTTCCCACAAAGGCCTGACATATCACTGCGTACCATCAACGGCATTAACGCTCATCGTTAAACAGTGTACCCGACTGCAAAATGTCCAAACAAGCCTTCCTCAGAGGCAGCTATCAACGGCATCACTGAAGAAGCCAAGCGAGACTGTAAGCAAGGAGTCACACTGGAGGACGTCAGGACCAGCGAACAGAAACACAAAGCCAGACATTTAATCATTTACAGACACACAAACACCCACACTAAGACAGACAGACAGAAAGACTTGTCTTCATGGTTTCCATTGAGTGAAGCCTTAACTTGACATCCAGAAAATATCCACCGGATCACGCTAAATATGTTGTTTTTTAGGGGTTTAATTAACACTAGAAGATGAGCATTGAAATATGTGCTGTCTAAATAATATCAGAATATAAATACCATGTAATTTTATTTGCTCTTCTCTTATTTTTTGTATTATCTTAAATCCTCTTCATATTGTTTTACTGTTACCAACTGTCGTTTGCTGTCATTTTAGCAGTTCTGCCTTTTCTAGCGTCACTTTTGTCTCATTTAATTAATGTGTTCTTTTTATTAAACTCAAAAAAAAAACAAAAAGAAAAGTAAAAACTGTCATACAAGTGAAATTATTGTTGGAATTGTTAGTATATCATAAAAAGATTGACAAAGAGATAAAAATAAACCAATCATCAATATGTGAGAGGAAGAAGAATGTGTGTCGAGGATGTTTGTGTTTTGGAAAGAAGTATTTGTTTCTTTCTTGGTTCTCACCGGAGTTTATTGAAGAAAACATTGACTCAAAAAAGGAATCACCCTGAAACATGCTTTCTATGATATTTTTCCTTCTACGCTATTAATCAAATAGCCCTCTGACAACATAAGAAGGGCCCACACTTAAATCTTTCCAATTTTTGATTGGATTGCCATCCAATAATTGACATGGAAATTTGTACAGATGTTGAGTATCCCAAGAAGATGAACCCCTCTGACTCTGGTGATCCCTTGACTTGTCTTTTAGCACCAACATATCTTGTTTTATTTTATTTTTCTACTGATTTACCTTAACAACTTGGCTCTTTGCTATGCAAGATCATGATGAACTGCACCCACTCTTTTAGCTGAACTGGTATCACAAAAAAGACTCTTGAAGGACATTTCTCAACAATTGCTGACACATTCAGTGACGCATTAGACCACACGTTGGTGCCGGAAAAGAAAATGGTTCAAAAGTGTCTTTTTATTCCGCAAATACACGACAGAACATCTTTTCAACACCTTTCAGCTCGTCTTATAACAGAGATGTGATTCTTGACAAGTGGGCATTCAATATAACAATGACATCATTTAAATGAAACAGAGTGAAGTAGAATGTCAGGTAAACAATGTTTAACAACTGCAGTGTAGAGGAAGAAATTAGTGACACCCACAGAAGAAAAAAGCACATTGTTCCTATACAAATTCAGCTCTATCAGACCTTCACTGCAAGGATAGTTTCCAAGAGAACATTTGATGTTTTGCTAAAAAGCACTCTCTGATCACAAAAAAAAAAATAGTTTTTCATTCTGCCTGTGGAGAGTGGTGAACACAGAATAATAGACCTGTTAAAATCAACCTTCACTTGCCATTAAAGTAACATTTTATGAAACAGCCTGTGATTATACTCTAATTTTGCTGAATGAATCAGGTACTAATAAAATTCTGCCAAGTTCCAACGGCTCCTCAAATGAAGGGACAGAGGAAGAAAACAAGACTGTGATGAACAATAGAATAACAACTGGGCATTCTAGACAAATGGAAATACATAATACTAGATTTTGTATTTTTTGTGCAAACTGGGTACCTAAGGGAGACAGTACTGGTCAACAAAAATTAAGGTTAAAAGAACAGTTATAGTTTGCAGTATGTTCCTGCCTACATACCTCATCAGTATCATGGTAAAGCTAAAAAAAAATACTAAATGAAATAATAACAATAATTTGCTGTAGATGTTTGAAAAATGTTGTATATATGACACAGTATACTGTCTTTAATGCCTAATGAGGAACCCAGAAGATATGTGAACATATTATATTTCCAAAGAAGATGTTATGATAATAACAGAAAGCAAGAATGCAGGTTGTAAATTACTGAAGCATGTTCTCTGACATTGTTAAGATTCCAAAGTCCAATATTGTCTAATATATGTACTCTACAATTACAGTATATACCTATATTTTATTATTTTGATGACACATGACCTACGATATTAAGTGTTTCCTGCTCTCTCTCCTTTGTAGTATTTAATACACAATAATAACAAGATGGTTGGTCTAGTTTCCTGGTACTGCACCCTTTAAGTATAAATTATATACAAAAATATTTTGTTAATTTTCTTCCTTTCATACTCTCTTGTCATCCATTGTACAAGTTGGAACAAAATTCATGTGCAATTTCTGTGTAAATGATGGTATTACCAAACGCTGCTATGTGAATATTAACATATTCGGACAGACACTGCAACCACCCAAACTAACCTTACCTAAAAATGGCAACATATTTTAGAGATACAGTTTTCTAACAATATCGGATCCATCTTTCAGTCTCTGCATCCAGCTCTCACAAGGGAATCGCTAACAGCTTGTACAGCTTTATCTCAAGAGCCAAGCTGATGTTTTTACTTCTCCCGATGATGTTGAGTTTTGTCATGGCGGATGAAGCCAGGCTTGTTTTGATGTGTTTAACTGAGCTGTCATCTTTGTGCAGATGGATGCCACGTATTTCTAAGCGTCTAAGTTCAGTATGCTGTTGGTTGCTGCCTGGATTTTGATGCTGTTGACCCAGGATTTTACTTTATTCTGCACTAACTTCCATTCAGAACATCTGCTGCAAGCTCTAGGCTTATGGTGAGGTCTTTTTCTCACTGCCTCCCATGAGGTTGACATCGTCAGTGTTGGGTTGTAGAGTGGGTGTTTGTTGATGGTTATAGAGATGTCGCCTCCATCATAACATTTTCACAAAAAAGTCGAGTTGTTTTTAACAGGCGGATTTGAAAAGCGAAGTTGTATTACACAAAAGGAGATTGTAGTGGAAAATATGAAGCTAAATTACCCTTCAGTGTATTTTTAGAGACCTACATGACAGCAGAGAAAGACTTTAAGGATTTCTAGTCTCAAGACATACAACCAGTGCCATTAACACATTTTTCTAGTTGTAGTTTCCAAGCCTCTTGAACCATCTTCTCTTTCTGGGTCATGTTTTCCTCCTAAAACAATCTTTAGTTTTATGTGTGTCTTTTATGCTTCTTTATTTAATTCCGTCTGTTTTATCTCTTTAAATTCGTGGAATGACTCATGCTACATACGGTAAGTTTTGCAGTACTCTCTATCAGCAAACTTAACTAATATAGTTTTATGAGTAACAGATGCCAAAACCACTTTTTTTTTTTCCCTCAAATGGAGCTGAATTGCTGCTCTGGGAAATGGTTTGTATCATTTATGAGTACTTCCATTTCATTTCGTTCCTAAATTTGCAAAAAAAAATGTCACCCCATAATGGCACTAACACACTATTCACACACACACACACACACACACACACACACACACACACACACACACACACACACACACACACACACACACACACACACACACACACACACACACACACACACACACACACACACACACACACGCACACACACTCGGCCGAATTCTGTCACGAACACTGGCATCACACTGCAAAATGAAGAAAGCAGTTCAACTTGGAGATGCAAGTCTATTCTAGGAGATCCTCCCCGCTGCGTCAATAAAGCACATCAGCATGAAATACGTAGCTGCATGCAGAGTGTGTTATAAAAAATCCCCCCCATGGGTCCAAAGTAGGTGCAAACACTATGCAGAGAACACGTGGAGCACAACCACCGCGGGAGGGTGGAGCAGCAACAGAAGTAAGCAAATGTTGATGCTCTCTGGAGATGGCTGCTTTTATTGAGCGCATGATACAATATTAATAAGTATATCTACAAATGTTATCTAAAAAATATGGGAATGTATGTCAAATCACTG
Source organism: Amphiprion ocellaris (assembly GCF_022539595.1). Classification (NCBI taxonomy): domain Eukaryota; kingdom Metazoa; phylum Chordata; class Actinopteri; family Pomacentridae; genus Amphiprion; species Amphiprion ocellaris. Next base: position 25,998,643 of record NC_072782.1, on the reverse strand, counting down.
TGGTTTTAAGAGGATTGAACTGCCTTCTACTGCTGTGCATTACACAAAACCAAACTCCTCATCACAGCACTAAAAAGTGCTAGTTTTTAATTCTAGGGTGACTTGAGACATGTATTTAGATTACACAAGTCAGTGAAACAAACAGCACAACAGCAAAATGTATTTTATCACAATGTGATTCTGCAGAATGTATACACACCCTGACACTCAGCTGATATTTGCGGTTTCATTTGCCAGATGCTTGTTGAGCGTGCACAGATATTTTTGGTTTTTATAAGCCCCTTTCTTCTGCAATACACACTACTGCACCTACAATTATGATAACGGTCTACTTTACTTGTACTAATCATGTTTTAATACTACGCTCACATGTTGACAGAGAAATCTAAAAAAAAAAAAAAAAAGCATGCATACTAGTTCAGTTCCTAAATCTTAGCATATTGCTGTACTATTTCCCCCCCAATGCAGATTCTGTTTTGAAAAGATGGATATAGACATATTCACATGTATAAAATTTACTTTCTGGTAACTGCATAAGCTACAGTTAGCCATTTATTGTAATGTTAATGAGTCAGACTGGAGACAACACTATGCCTGAATGCAGATTTGGCTCAGTGCAAAACATGAACCCAAAACCTTTGCACTGTTACTCATTTTCATACCATATGCAGCTACAATGCTTCCTAAGGCAAACATCTGCAGCAACTTTTAGCAGGTCAGAGATTAAACCACTGTCACATAGTAGGAATCAAGCAATTCTGCGACAGTGTGTTGAAATTTGTCCATTTCTACAGAAATTCAACAAGTTCTTTAAAAAGATTCTATTAA